>NC_043962.1:945263-1032763 GCF_902148855.1 Sphaeramia orbicularis
TATATATATATATTTTTTTTTTTTTTTTTTTTTTTTTTTTTAAGAAGAGTGAATATGTGAGGGGAAAAATAAAATAAAATGAAATAGTGGATATGTGGGGGGAAAATAATAATAATAATAATAATAATAATAATAATAATAATAATAATAATAATGATAATAAAAAGAGTGGATATGTAGGGGGAAAACAAAAATAGAAAAAAAGAGTGGATATGTGGGAGGTCTTTATAGTAGTATGTGCGCATGCGTTCGTGGGTATGCGCGTGTAGTTCCAGTAGTGTGTGTGTGTGTGTGTGTGTGTGTGTGTGTGTGTGTGTGTATTTTGCGGACCCTCATGGTAAAATGTTTGATCTTGAAAACATTCGTGGAAAGTTCACGCAAACAAATAATACCGGAAGTGTCGGAAATACAACTGGCGCAAAGATTTCAGTGTTGACAAACTGCCCCCCCGCCACACACACACACACACACACACACACACACACACACACACACACACACACACACACACACACACACACAAAGGGGGTTTATAACAGAAACACTGGGTGTGAGTTCTTTAACTGTACATTCCCGCCTTTTGGTGCCTGAATCCATCCCATAATAACCCACTGATCAGGAAGTGATGCCGTACAGATGGACTGGGACAGTTTCTACAAACCCAACCTCCATCACTGTCCTTAAATTCACCACAGTCACCAGGGGGCTCTTCCCAGTCTGCCTGTGAACTTCTCTTAGTGTTTTTTTTTTTTTTGTCTTTTTTCTTCTTCTTTTCTTCTTCTTTTCTTCTTTTCTTTTCTTCTTGTCGGAGTCCTGTTTGTTTTCGGTGCAACAGGTGCGTCAGGATGGTGCGGTGCATTCACGGACCCACAGTAGAATAGGGCAAAAATAGATTCCTTCGGTAAAACGGTCTTTAAATTGAAGAGCAGCGGTGGGATTAAAAGCTGTTTGGAGTTGAAGACTAAATAAAAAAACAGTAGGATTAAGACTGTTTGGAGTTGGAGGCTAAATAAAACCAGTGGGATCTGAAATGGAACAGCAGTGACATGTGTAAAGGCTCCTATCAGTGTCCCCGCTGGGTGGGTTTGGTGTTTTCCGAGCTCGTGAAGGCCTCATAGACCCCGCCCCTCCTCCCTCCCCCTCCTCCCTCCCCCTCCCCTCTGTCCTCTGGGTGTCACCGGCCAAGTTGAACTTCACTCCGGTAACTCGGTAAGTCGTCGGTGCTCGTGCAGGTGTGTTCAGTGCCTTCAGTCTGTGCTTCCGGTGTCTGTCAGGATGTCTCCCTCCGCGTCCCCCCGCTTCTTCTCGGAGACAGAGGTGGCCCGCCACTGCACCAAGGAGTCCTGCTGGGTGCTGCTGGGGACCCGGGTCTACGACGTCACCGCCTTCCTGAGGATGCACCCCGGCGGAGAGGCGCTGATCCTCCGGCGGTCCGCCAAGGACCTGAGCCCGGACATGGAGGGACCCCCGCACCGGCACTCGGAGAACGCCCGGAGGTGGATGGAGCAGTACTACATAGGAGAGTTAGACCGAGACAGCGGCACCGAGGAGGCACAGGTGGGTGAGGGAGGGGAGGGGGGGGGTCCTGGGAGTCACCAAAGAGTGTGCTTTAATGGAGGAAAAACTCCTGCTGAGGTTCTACTGGTGTTTACAAGAACTGAAGAACCTGAATGAACAGAACCATGAACCTCCAGGGTTAGTGTTGGTTAGGGTTAGTGTTGGTTAGGGTTAGTGTTGGTTAGGGTTAGTGTTGGTTGTTATTTCCCTGTTATTCAAAGGGTTAGGGTTGGTTAGGGTTAGGGTATCTAAGCAGTATAAAGTACCTGGTGTTAGGTACAATTTGTAGAATATGAAATACTCTCTTATTATATATATTTGCTGCTATCTTTTCTGAGTGCACCTCGAACGCCTCATGTGGAGTGTGAGTGGATTTGTCACTGAACTCTGGGAACTAAATCAAAGCGGTCCAGCTCTGGATGAACCTTGGAGTTCATTTATATCTGTAACATTCTCTAACAGTAACAGTTGCACATGCTTACCTGTGTTCTAGTATCAGCTGCTGTCAGCCCCTGGGACTGAGGTTCAGTCTGGGAGGGGGAGTCTGTGACCCTAACCCATGACCTACAGGTGGACAGCTGACCAGGGCTGTGACCCTAACCCATGACCTACAGGTGGACAGCTGACCAGGGCTGTGACCCTAACCCATGACCTACAGGTGGACAGCTGACCAGGCCTGTGACCCTAACCCATGACCTACAGGTGGACAGCTGACCAGGGCTGTGACCCTAACCCATGACCTACAGGTGGACAGCTGACCATGGCTGTGACCCTAACCCATGACCTACAGGTGGACAGCTGACCATGGCTGTGACCCTAACCCATGACCTACAGGTGGACAGCTGACCAGGGCTGTGACCCTAACCCATGACCTACAGGTGGACAGCTGACCAGGGCTGTGACCCTAACCCATGACCTACAGGTGGACAGCTGACCAGGGCTGTGACCCTAACCCATGACTTACAGGTGGACAGCTGACCAGGGCTGTGACCCTAACCCATGACCTACAGGTGGACAGCTGACCAGGCCTGTGACCCTAACCCATGACTTACAGGTGGACAGCTGACCAGGGCTGTGACCCTAACCCATGACCTACAGGTGGACAGCTGACCAGGCCTGTGACCCTAACCCATGACTTACAGGTGGAATGTGTGGCTTTGACTCTTCAGGGCGTTTCTGTCAGAGTGTGAGTAAGAACTCCCTCCTTTCTTTTTTCCAGCCTTTCTCATGGACTGTATTGATTATAGGGGAGGGAACGAGGAGGTGTTGGAAACAGAGCCACAGATAAGAGAGAGATTGGTTTGAATGGTTGTGTAATTTCAGAAAGGAGCAGGGAGTGTCCCGAGGTGGTACGGCAGACGTGTTGGGGGAGTAGGAGTGGGATATGATGGGCTGTAATGAAAGACTGAACAGGTGTGTGTGTGTGTGTGTGTGTGTGTGTGTGTGTGTGTGAGGGCCAAACTGGTTGGTCTGGTCCCAGTTGGGATAGAATAGAATTTGAACAGGACAAACTTCAGGAAAACTGGAAAAGCACTTGTTGTTGAGTCCACGCCCAGATGACGCCTCTGTGTGTTTGAGTGTGTGTCAGGAGAGAAACACACAGAGTTTGCATAAATCCCTTTCTGACAGAGATGACATTTACATGACGTGCCCACTCTGGTGTGTGTGTGTCTGTGTGAGGGTGTGTGTGTGTGTGTGCTGTCATAAATATGGTTTGACAGGGTCGAAGCTCACACCATCACGCTGCACTTTCACACCTCCAACGTTGTGGGTTGGTGTTTTTTTCTTTCTTCGCTGCTGCATCATTGTTTGCAAAAGACAAAAAGCTCCTCATGTTTCCTGTTTCTGTCTTTTATTGGCTGAACAAACGAAGCCCAAACTGAATGTGTCTTGGGTCAGTGGGTGCAGACTCTGTGGTTGGACTGATGTTCCACAGCTGTGGAGGTTCTGGTCCAATGGGAGTAGAGGACAGGCTGTGCTTGTGCTAGGAAAATGAAAGACACAGCCACTGTGGCTACATTAGTAGAAATGAGTGTAGCCACAAAAAGCCACAGCCAGTCTGGTCCAGTCTGGGACCAGTCTGGGTCCAGTCTGGTCCAGTCTGGGACCAGTCTGGTTCAGTCTGGGTCCAGTCTGGGTCCAGTCTGGGACCAGTCTGGTTCAGTCTGGGTCCAGTCTGGGACCAGTCTGGTTCAGTCTGGGTCCAGTCTGGTCCAGTCTGGGACCAGTCTGGTTCAGTCTGGGTCCAGTCTGGGTCCAGTCTGGGACCAGTCTGGTTCAGTCTGGGTCCAGTCTGGTCCAGTCTGGGACCAGTCTGGGTCCAGTCTGGGACCAGTCTGGGACCAGTCTGGTTCAGTCTGGGTCCAGTCTGGGTCCAGTCTGGGACCAGTCTGGTCCAGTCTGGTCCAGTCTGGGTCCAGTCTGGGACCAGTCTGGTTCAGTCTGGGTCCAGTCTGGGTCCAGTCTGGGACCAGTCTGGTCCAGTCTGGGTCCAGTCTGGGACCAGTCTGGTTCAGTCTGGGTCCAGTCTGGGACCAGTCTGGGACCAGTCTGGGTCCAGTCTGGGTCCAGTCTGGTCCAGTCTGGTTCAGTCTGGGTCCAGTCTGGTCCAGTCTGGGTCCAGTCTGGGTCCCTGCCGTGGGGTGTGTAGCGGACCATGGTGACGAGCATTGCTCCCCCGGGAAATTTTGGGAAAAATGAAGTCTTTTTCCTGCATTCTGGTGCATTTTGAACTTAAAAATATGTTCAATCTGGTTTCAGTTTCCTACCAAAACAAATCATAAAAGATTAACTCAAGTCAACATTTTCATCTAAACTATTTTTATTTCTAATCTAATGTATAACAAAACAATAAATGATAGACTTATAAATACAATTATTCTGACCACTGATGTGCATGAGATTCAATATAAAATAAATTTACCAGTGGAATGAGCGTTTGTCAATTAATCCACCAGGGGGCGCCGCTCTGAATTAACCATACTGGACAAATACCACGAAGAAGAGGAAAGTTTTTTGAGCAGAGGAAAGTCAGTAATAACAAACATGGAGACAACAGAGGTAACACTAATGCGATACTAATATTCCAGCGTTTTCTCTGGTAAGGTTTAAAAGCGAAGCTTCAGCAGGAAGAGAAAAGACAAATGAGCCACCAGTTTCGTTTTCACTTTTGCTGGTGGCAGTCTGCACTGCTCCGTACCCCCGCTGGAATTCTCTGTCTGGCTGCGCATCCTCCATCACCTGGAAAACAGATGGAATGTACGCAGAGGACAGACAGAACGCTGCGTCTGTATCTGTGTCTGTAACGTTACTGTCAGTCAGTGTTACTTTTATCACCGTCATTTATTTAGAAAAATCTCCACACTGCTGACATTCCTCCTCCACAGCGTACCTGCTGCTCTGAACTGTGAATGTCACGCTGCCATAAGTGCTAAAATCCCTTCGCCACTGTGGCTACACAGGTTGAAAACAACTTCACCAACCAGGAAAATGCGTCGCCAATGGCGATAGGCTAGCGGAAGCCTAGACAGGATGCTCATTTGTACCATGTGCCTGGACATCCCCTGTGGGTCCCTGCAGGTCTCACCGGTGCCTGTAGTCCACCTAAGGCCACCAGGGCCGGACTAAGGCTCTGTTAGAGGGGACTGAAGTCCACTGGAGAACTGAAATGTTCATTTTAACTGCACTTTTGTCCAGAAGCCAAATGAGATGCATCTAATGCTGCCTTCAAGTGCTGTGGGAATTATGGTAAATTACAAGTTCCAAATTGCACATGAACGGCTCCTCATGTCATATTTTCCACTGGAGAACTGGGGACAATTACACCAACTGCCAAGATGAAAATGACCTTTGACCTTTTCAACATGGCAGACGGCAACAAAGGATTCATCCTGTGTGATAAACAATGCATTTGTTCATGTTCTGCTGCAGTTAGCTGAGCAGTTTGCACATGTATAGCAAATGCAATTTGCAAAAAAAAAAAAAAATTGCTGCAGCAGATGAATTAATGCGTCCAAAACGGTTCGACCCCAGTAGCAGGTCTCCATAAACAGTGTGTCAGCCATTTTTCATTTCACTACAACAACAAAAACACTTGAACACTTGTAATTTCAAATTCACAAATGGAAAGGACCATGTTTCCAACAGCACTTGAAGGCAGCATAGATCAGTGTGGTTTAAAGCAGATGGAGTCAGTGTTCGAGCAACTGCAACAGTTTAGGGTCAAAGGTCATCAACACAGAATGGGACTGGACTCAGACATGAGGGGTGTGTGGTTCTGAGATTACACACACATACACGCACATACACACACACACACACACATACACACATATACACACACACACATACACACACACACATACACGCACATATACACACACACACACACACACATATACACACACACACATACACACACACATACACACACACACACATACACGCACATATACACACACACACATATACACACACACACATATACACACACACACATACACACACACGTACACACACACACACACGCACATACACATACACATCTGTACATATGACTGACACTACAGAACCTGTAAATGAGGGCGGAGCTTGAAGCTCATCTCTAATGTGACAGAACCTAAAAACAGAACTGTTCTTGTCTCCAAATGACTGGAAAGGTGATAAAGGAGACAAATGAAGTCAAGTGCTGCTGGTTCTGGTTCTGGTTTGGGTTCTTTTACAGGGTTACAGAAGTGGCAGAAATGTCTGACTTTTTGGTGTTAGTTATGAATCACTGAACTGTCACAGCCAGATGGATCCCAGGTGGATCCCAGATGGATCCCTTTCACCTGTCAGTCGGTCCCCTTATAATAAGGACCTGACTGGGGTTGGACCCATTTAAATCTAGTGGACCCCAGACAGTGCCCTGTGGAACCCCTCTGGTCCTTCAAATGTCTTCTACAGACACAGTTGGTTGATAACCCTGGCCTCAGCCCTAACCCTAACCCTAACCCCTGTGGTTTGATCATATTTGCCTTTTCATTCATCGAACTGTGTAAAGCACAGGTGTCAAACATGCGGCCCAGGGGCCAAAACCGGCCCACCAAAGGTTCAAATCCGGCCCGTGGAATGAATTTGCAAAGTGCAAGTTAGGGAATCAAACTCAAAAATAATATCATAGCCTATAAATAATGACAACAACATTTTTTGCTCTTTGATTTAGTGCAAAAAACATTAAATTATGGAAATGTTTACATTAACAAACTATCCTTTAACAATAAAATGTGAATAACCTGAAATGTCTGAAGTAAATTAAGTGCAATTTTAACAATATTCTGCCTGTTACTGAATGTTTTGTGCCTTTGTAGGTTGGATCTGTAATGCATATTTATAAATGATAAGTCGAGGCAGAATATTGATACAATTTTAATCACATTTCTAAACAAATTAAATTTTTTTCAGGTTATTCGCATCCTTCTTGTTTGGATAGTTTGTACATGTAAATATTGGCATAATTGAATGTTATTTTTTGCACTAAAACCATTTGGAGTCATCATTATTTATTGGTTATCATGCTATTATTGTATTGGTCCGGCCCACTTCAGATTAAATTGGGCTGAATGTGGCCCCTGAAAGAAAATGAGTTTGACACCCCTGGTGTAAAGTGTTGTGGTCAAATCAACAGTGTGTATTTGTGTGAGGACATCCATGTGTGTGTGTGGGAGCAGGTTTACATTCAAACACTGGGGGTGTTTACACCGTCAACACTTTGAACTGGTTTGGAACAGATGCTGATCCCATTCACAAACCCAACTGGAGCTGAGGCTCCGCCCACAGCAGGTCGAACACACAAGTCCGATTTTTGGTTTAATCTGATTTTTTTCTGTGTTGGTCCATATTCACATTAAACGCGACTTCTATCAGTTTTGAGTCTGAACTGAATGTGACCCTGAAGTGACCCACATACACTAAAGAGGTCCTGAAGTGACCCACATGCACTAAAGAGGTCCTGATGGAATACCAGACCACACAGACACACACTGTGGTCTGGATCAGATTTAGGACCACATATGAAAGTGGTCTGGGTCAGATTTAGGACCACATATGAAAGTGGTCTGGGTCAGATTTAGGACCACATATGAAAGTGTCTGGGTCAGATTTAGGACCACATATGAAAGTGTCTGGGTCAGATTTAGGACCACATATGAAAGTGTCTGGGTCAGATTTAGGACCACATATGAAAGTGTCTGGGTCAGATTAGTGCTGTTCAGACTGTCTGTAACAGATCAGATCCAAGTCACATATGGACACATTTACCAACAGTCTGAACGTAGACACAGACTGGGCCTAGTTGGTGGTGGTGGACTAGAACACAGAACAGAACCAGGACTGGAACATAGAACACAACCGGGACTGGAACACAAAGACAGAATCAGGACTTGAACATAGTTCCTTCTACAGAGGGGGCGGGGCTCGGTGTGGCCAATAAAACCATCTGAGATGTCACAAAGCACTTGGTAATTAAAAGAGGTTGAAGTTCATCCCAAACACATAAACAGTGTCATAAATCACTGTCAGATCGACAGTATGTGGAAGAACGTAGTGTCAGGAACATCAGAGCAGATCTGAAGTGGGCCAGACCAGGACCAAATGACATCATCAACTATAAATAATATCAACTCTGAACTTAAGTCTATTTTTAGAGTAAAAAAGTAAAGCTGAATAATGAAAATGTTTATATTTACAAGCTATTCTTTCACAAAAAATGTGAATAACCTGAAAAACCTGACATTTCTTATTTAAATGCAGATGTGGTTCATGTTGTGTTCAGTCTAGCGTGTGTTTATACCTGTCCAGTCTCACTGCTGTAGTGTGTACTGAAGGGCTTCATGGGGGGGTGTCTAGTTTGTGTAGAAGGCTTCATGGGGGTCACAGAAATCTGGGGTCATTTCACTGAGTGCAAGTACAGTTATTGGATTTGAAATATGTATAAATTTTGCGTTTAGCCCTTTTCAGACGGTCCCTAACCCTTGGCTCACTAACTGGCTCCTCATTGGAGGTTCTGTGGTCAGCTGATGGTTCCGGACCGTTTGATTGGATGTAAACAGCTGTAGTTTCCTCTGTTCCCACACACACAAACAGATGGCATCTGGGTCTGAAGGATTATTATCAAAACATCGACCAATGAATTCTATCCACATTATATCGAACATGTCTCATATTTCTATGGAGGAAAGTTATATCGCAATAGATGTCATCGTTTTATCCACCAGCTCTAATACAGACGTATACAGACGTATACAGACACATGCAGACGTATACAGACACATGCAGACGTATACAGACGTATACAGACACATGCAGACGTATACAGACGTATGCAGACGTATGCAGACGTATACAGACGTATACAGACGTATGCAGACGTATACAGACGTATACAGACGTATACAGACATATACAGACGTACGCAGACATATACAGACACATGCAGACGTATACAGACATATACAGACACATGCAGACGTATACAGACGTATGCAGACGTATGCAGACGTATACAGACGTATGCAGACGTATGCAGACGTATACAGACGTATGCAGACGTATACAGACGTATGCAGACGTATACAGACGTATGCAGACGTATACAGACACATGCAGACGTATACAGACGCATGCAGACGTATACAGACGTATACAGATGTATGCAGACGTATACAGACACATGTAGACGTATACAGACGTATACAGATGTATGCAGAAGTATACAGACACATGCAGACGTATACAGACGTATACAGATGTATACAGACACATGCAGACGTATACAGACGTATACAGATGTATGCAGAAGTATACAGACACATGCAGACGTATACAGACGTATACAGATGTATGCAGACGTATACAGACGTATGCAGACGTATGCAGACGTATACAGACGTATGCAGACGTATGCAGACTTATACAGACGTATGCAGACACATGCAGACGTATACAGACACATGCAGACGTATACAGACACATGCAGACGTATACAGACGTATGCAGACATATACAGACGTACGCAGACGTATGCAGACATACGCAGACTTATACAGACGTATGCAGACGTATACAGACGTATGCAGACGTATACAGACACATGCAGACGTATACAGACGTATACAGACATATGCAGACGTATGCGGACGTATAGAGTCGTATACAGACGTAGCTCACCACAGAGGAATGGACTTAAATCAAGTACAAAGTGGTAGATGGATGCCAACAGGTTACCATGGCGACCTCTGATCAGTGTTGTGCATATAGAGCTGGAGGACATCGGGTCGGCCCAGCGCTGGAATGCAGACGTTCATGTGCTCATGTGGATGTGTGTGTGCTGCTCAATGATGTGATTGTCTTTCATAAGAGGGCAATGGGGGGAGGAGGGGGGGGGGTGTTTAGAGAGAGGGCTGGGGAGGCTGGTCAGTAAAAGTTGATCATTAACAACCACAGTTCTGAGCCAAATGTCCCTGAACCAATAAATGTGATGAATATATTACAGACTGAATCCAACTGTTGTCTGTCCACATCTGCAGTTTACCGTCAGTTGATGAGCCCGTTTACGTCCACACCTAAACTCCAGTCATTATCAGATTATTATTGATCATGTAAACAGTATAATCGGATCTGTTTGATCAGAAACAGCAGTAATCTGATTATAATCAATCAGATTAACACACCTGCATTCATCCCAACACTCCCATGTCTTCATGCATGTAAACAGGTTCATCTGATTTATTTAGTTCTGTTACATCTGCACATGTTTAACACAGTTAAAATCATAGAAAACGGACGTTACGTAGTCCCACATGAGTGCACAACAATGTTTCCATGACCATAAAAGTTCGATAACTGGGAGTAATCGGGTAATTGTAATAATCAGATCTCAAGCATTTACATGCAATTAATAAATGCAATCATGGAAAAACCCTGGTTTATGGATTAACTCCTGTCCTTTGTTGAATTTCTTTCAGAGAACATTTTGTACAAAATGATGGCAGAATCAAACTTCCTGTTGTTATTTTCTGTTTGATTTGAATTGTGTTAAACGTGCACAGATGTAACAGAACATTACTAAATCAGATTAACTCTTACACATGCATGAAGACATGGGAGGACTGGGAGAACTCCAGGTGTGTTAATCTGATTGATTATAATCTGATTACTGCTGTTATCTGATCAAACAGATCAGATTATACTGTTTACATCACAGGTGTCAAACATGTGACCTGGGGGCCAAATCTGGCCCACCGAAGGTTCCATTCCGGCCCTGCAGGATGAAAGTGCAGACATGAACCTGAACAGGCCAGGTTGTCCAAATCCTTTTGGTTCAGGTTCCACATACAGACCAATGTGATCTACAGTCAAAAGAACAACACAATAACCCAGAAATAATGACGACAAATTTTCTTTGGGAAAAATTATGTGGAAAAAATTAAAGTGAAAAAAATAACATGACACTGTGAAAATATTTATATTTACAAAACTACTCTTTCACAATAAAATGCAAATAAATACATAAATAAAAACAAAGATGAACAACCTGAAATGTGCAATTTGAACAATATTCTGTCTGTTCGTAAATGTTTGGTGCATTTATGGATCCACTGGGATCTGGAGTTGTGTTCATAATAACAGATGGAATATTGGAGAAATTGTTCAAATTTTAGTTCCAAACTCCAAAATTTGAACAGTATTCTGCCTGTTCCCAAATGTTTATGGAACACTGTGTAAATGTACATGTATAAATAATACGTCCAGGCAGAATATTGTAAAAATTGCACTAATTTTTCAAATGAAATTTCAGTTTTTTTCAGCTTATTCATATGTTTTTTGTAAAATCTAAATATTTTCATAATTTAATTGGGGTTTTTTTGTACTAAAACAAGAAGAAAAACTTGGATTTGTCATTATTTATAGGTTATTAAGTCATTATTTTACTTGTGTGGCCCGCTTGAGAGCAAATTGGGCTGAATATGGAACTGAACCAAAATGAGTCTGACCCCCCTGTGTTAGATAGTCTCTCTCTCTTTCTCTCTCTCTCTCTCTCTCTCTCTCTCTCTCTCTCTCTCTCTCTCTCTCTATCAGTGCTGTAATCAAACACAGTTATCATGATAATTAGAATTTAAACGGTAATACTAACCGTTGGGAATTTTACCGTTTATCGTTATACCGGTAATTGTTACATCCCTAATATGTACTCTGAAAGACATCCCATAATAGACTGGAGTGTCTGAACCTGGGTTTCTGAAGTGCATGTAAATGTGTCAGATCTGATTATTACAATTATCCAATTCCTCCCAGTTTTGGTATTTTCAAGCAGCTGACTGTCAGTAATTCTCACCGTGTTGTTAAATCCTCATTTCTTTCAAGTGTAAAAGTGGAAGTTCTGCTCCTGATGGTTATTTGTTCAGATAAAATGAGACTAAAACTATGTAACAGGAAAAAAATGACATCAGGTTCATAGAAGACATAGATGTAAGAAGACCAAACCAACCCTTTGTTACGTTGTGATTTCATGCCTATTTGAGTCATTTACATGATTTTATACACATTAAACCATTCTGAAGGATGAAAATGATGTGCACTAAAAAAAACAAAACAAAACTGTAAAATAACTGTATTATTCCGGCAGCAGGGGTGCCAAAACAATACTGTAAAATAACAGAAAATAACCATCTCATAAAAATACGGTCATTTTCCATAATTAAAATACTGTTTTTTGCCCTAACTTTACATGAGATTTGGCCTTTTTTTTTTTTTTTGACTTTTTAATGTTTAATCAAGAATATTTACATGTATTAAAACAATCCAATTCCCTATAAATATATATATAAATCATTTTCAATGAGACTCAGTTGTCCAATCCACTGATAAAAACTGTATTTGGACAGTTTATCAGTGCTTATACATGTTATACATTTTTTTTTTTTTTTCTTATGTCAATTTTTAAAATCTTTTATGTGATTATTTATTTTTTAACGCCCATGGCCATATGGCAATTAACTTGTGTACTGCCCAATTGGACCTGTTTTTTTACTTGGGTTGGGAAGGGGAGTGGCTCCATTGTGTGTTGTCCTGTTTTATGTAATTTTATTGGGGTGGCATATGGGGGTGCTGTTTATGAGTATGGGTTTCTGTGTATGTGCTTATGTGTTTATGACCCCTGCTGCACACCGAATTTCCTTTTCTAAGGATAAATAAAGTTGAAAGTTGAAGTTGAAAATACATTTATTCAACATTTTTGTTGTGAAACCTCCTGTAATTACACAAGATATTTGTCAGTTAACAAAGAAGTCTGGTTAAACTGACAGAACAAATACTTCTTTCACAGTTAACTGTCAGTAATTTTATCTCGTTTTATTTATTTTTTTACAGTATTAAACTTTAAATGAACAGTTTAATCTCATAAATAGAAAAGAAACATTTGTGAAATTACCATACATTTGCAAATGTATTTTAACTGTATTTTTCTGTGAAAAAAAGAAAACATTTCTTTTAAAAAATTAAAATTTTTTGGTTATTCACAGTTACAGTTTTTTTGTGTTATTTTCCATTTGACATGTAAAATCACAGTCTGTTTTTGTCATTTCATTGATATTTTCCTGTATCTTAGAAATAAAAGAAAAACCTTTAAAATAAACAGTGAAAATTCTTTTAAATTACAAATTTTTTTGTCAGTGTAGATGTAAGAAGACCAAACCAACCCTTTGTTACGCTGTGATTTCGTGCTTTTTTGAGTCATTTACATGATTTTATACACATTAAACCATTTTAAAGGATGAAAATGATGTAAGAACAATTACTATTTAACAGTTATTTGTGATTTTAAACCATTACTAATGACCACAACATGATGACGACTTAACAAACAGGAATATTTCAGAACAGTTGAAATGATTAAACATAAATAATAGTCCTGAACAGGTTTTCCAGCCGCTGTTCTGTCCTTGAACATGTTGGTGTTTGGACTCAGCTCACTCTGCTCTGATCCGTTTATGCTAACGGCCTGTTCAGGTCAACAATGTCTTTTACCACTCACTGTTTATCACCACGGTGACACATTACCGGCACATTGTTTACCTTTGTTACCATAGAGACTGCAGACACGGCAATTAGTGCTCAGGCCTCAGGTGGCTGCACTCATCGCCACGGTAACCTACCTGCAAAGGACGGGGGGGGGGGGGGGGGAGGAGAGAGAGGGAGAGAGAAAGGGAGGGAGAGAGAGAGAGAAAGGGAGGGAGAGAAGGAGAGAGAGGAGGGAGAGAGAAGGAGAGAGAGGGAGAGAGAAAGGGAGGGAGAGAGAGAGAGAAAGGGAGGGAGAGAAGGAGAGAGAGGAGGGAGGGAGAAGGAGAGAGAGAGAGAGAGAGAGAGAGAGAGGGAGAAGGGGGGGCAGAGAGAGAGGGAAAGAGGGCCGAGTGAAGGGAATGGCTAACTCTAACTCTGTCTCTAACTCTAACTCTGTCTCTAACTCTAACTCTAACTCTGTCTCTAACCCTAACTCTGTCTCTAACTCTAACTCTGTCTCTAACTCTAACTCTGTCTCTAACTCTAACTCTAACTCTGTCTCTAACTCTAACTCTGTCTCTAACTCTGTCTCTAACCCTAACTCTGTCTCTAACTCTAACTCTAACTCTGTCTCTAACTCTAACTCTGTCTCTAACTCTGTCTCTAACTCTAACTCTGTCTCTAACTCTAACTCTAACTCTGTCTCTAACTCTAACTCTAACTCTGTCTCTAACCCTAACTCTGTCTCTAACTCTAACTCTGTCTCTAACTCTAACTCTGTCTCTAACTCTGTCTCTAACTCTAACTCTGTCTCTAACTCTAACTCTAACTCTAACTCTGTCTCTAACTCTAACTCTAACCCTAACTCTAACTCTAACTCTAACCCTAACTCTAACTCTAACTCTGTCTCTAACTCTAACTCTAACTCTAACTCTGTCTCTAACTCTAACTCTAACTCTGTCTCTAACTCTAACTCTGTCTCTAACCCTAACTCTAACTCTAACTCTGTCTCTAACTCTAACTCTAACTCTGTCTCTAACTCTAACTCTAACTCTAACTCTGTCTCTAATTCTAACCCTAACTCTGTCTCTAACTCTAACTCTGTCTCTAACTCTGTCTCTAACTCTAACTCTAACTCTAACTCTGTCTCTAACTCTAACTCTGTCTCTAACTCTGTCTCTAACTCTGTCTCTAACTCTAACTCTAACTCTGTCTCTAACTCTAACTCTGTCTCTAACTCTGTCTCTAACTCTAACTCTGTCTCTAACTCTGTCTCTAACTCTAACTCTGTCTCTAACTCTGTCTCTAACTCTAACTCTGTCTCTAACTCTAACTCTAACTCTGTCTCTAACTCTGTCTCTAACTCTAACTCTGTCTCTAACTCTGTCTCTAACTCTAACTCTGTCTCTAACTCTAACTATGTCTCTAACTCTGTCTCTAACTCTAACTCTGTCTCTAACTCTAACTCTGTCTCTAACTCTAACTATGTCTCTAACTCTGTCTCTAACTCTAACTCTGTCTCTAACTCTAACTCTGTCTCTAACTCTGTCTCTAACTCTAACTCTGTCTCTAACTCTAACTCTGTCTCTAACTCTGTCTCTAACTCTGTCTCTAACTCTGTCTCTAACTCTAACTCTGTCTCTAACTCTAACTATGTCTCTAACTCTGTCTCTAACTCTAACTCTGTCTCTAACTCTGTCTCTAACTCTGTCTCTAACTCTGTCTCTAACTCTAACTCTGTCTCTAACTCTAACTCTGTCTCTAACTCTGTCTCTAACTCTAACTCTGTCTCTAACTCTAACTCTAACTCTGTCTCTAACTCTAACTCTAACTCTGTCTCTAACCCTAACTCTGTCTCTAACTCTAACTCTGTCTCTAACTCTAACTCTGTCTCTAACTCTGTCTCTAACTCTAACTCTGTCTCTAACTCTAACTCTAACTCTGTCTCTAACTCTAACTCTAACCCTAACTCTAACTCTAACTCTAACCCTAACTCTAACTCTAACTCTGTCTCTAACTCTAACTCTAACTCTAACTCTAACTCTAACTCTAACTCTAACTCTGTCTCTAACTCTAACTCTAACTCTGTCTCTAACTCTAACTCTAACTCTGTCTCTAACTCTAACTCTGTCTCTAACCCTAACTCTAACTCTAACTCTGTCTCTAACTCTAACTCTAACTCTGTCTCTAACTCTAACTCTAACTCTGTCTCTAATTCTAACCCTAACTCTGTCTCTAACTCTAACTCTGTCTCTAACTCTGTCTCTAACTCTAACTCTAACTCTGTCTCTAACTCTAACTCTGTCTCTAACTCTGTCTCTAACTCTGTCTCTAACTCTAACTCTAACTCTGTCTCTAACTCTAACTCTGTCTCTAACTCTGTCTCTAACTCTAACTCTGTCTCTAACTCTGTCTCTAACTCTAACTCTGTCTCTAACTCTGTCTCTAACTCTAACTCTGTCTCTAACTCTAACTCTAACTCTGTCTCTAACTCTGTCTCTAACTCTAACTCTGTCTCTAACTCTGTCTCTAACTCTAACTCTGTCTCTAACTCTAACTATGTCTCTAACTCTGTCTCTAACTCTAACTCTGTCTCTAACTCTAACTCTGTCTCTAACTCTAACTATGTCTCTAACTCTGTCTCTAACTCTAACTCTGTCTCTAACTCTAACTCTGTCTCTAACTCTGTCTCTAACTCTAACTCTGTCTCTAACTCTAACTCTGTCTCTAACTCTGTCTCTAACTCTGTCTCTAACTCTGTCTCTAACTCTAACTCTGTCTCTAACTCTAACTATGTCTCTAACTCTGTCTCTAACTCTAACTCTGTCTCTAACTCTGTCTCTAACTCTGTCTCTAACTCTGTCTCTAACTCTAACTCTGTCTCTAACTCTGTCTCTAACTCTAACCCTAACTCTGTCTCTAACTCTGTCTCTAACTCTGTCTCTAACTCTGTCTCTAACTCTAACTCTGTCTCTAACTCTAACTCTGTCTCTAACTCTGTCTCTAACTCTAACTCTGTCTCTAACTCTGTCTCTAACTCTAACTCTGTCTCTAACTCTAACTCTAACTCTGTCTCTAACTCTGTCTCTAACTCTAACTCTGTCTCTAACTCTGTCTCTAACTCTGTCTCTAACTCTAACTCTGTCTCTAACTCTGTCTCTAACTCTAACTCTGTCTCTAACTCTGTCTCTAACTCTAACTCTGTCTCTAACTTTGTCTCTAACTCTGTCTCTAACTCTAACTCTGTCTCTAACTCTAACTCTAACTCTAACTCTGTCTCTAACTCTGTCTCTAACTCTAACTCTGTCTCTAACTCTAACTATGTCTCTAACTCTGTCTCTAACTCTAACTCTGTCTCTAACTCTAACTATGTCTCTAACTCTGTCTCTAACTCTAACTCTGTCTCTAACTCTGTCTCTAACTCTAACTCTGTCTCTAACTCTAACTCTGTCTCTAACTCTAACTCTGTCTCTAACTCTGTCTCTAACTCTGTCTCTAACTCTAACTCTGTCTCTAACTCTGTCTCTAACTCTAACTCTGTCTCTAACTCTGTCTCTAACTCTAACCCTAACTCTATCTCTAACTCTAACTCTAACTCTGTCTCTAACTCTGTCTCTAACTCTGTCTCTAACTCTAACTCTGTCTCTAACTCTAACTCTGTCTCTAACTCTGTCTCTAACTCTAACTCTGTCTCTAACTCTAACTCTGTCTCTAACTCTGTCTCTAACTCTAACTCTGTCTCTAACTCTGTCTCTAACTCTAACCCTAACTCTGTCTCTAACTCTAACTCTAACTCTGTCTCTAACTCTGTCTCTAACTCTAACTCTAACTCTAACTCTAACTCTAACTCTAACTCTAACTCTAACTCTAACCCATGCGTCTGTTGTGGTAGATTTCCTTCCTGTCTTTTTCTGCAGTTCTAGTTCTTTCAGTGTTCTCGTGCACAGTTCAGGGTGTACTTGCACTGGTCTGTTGTATTTTCGGTGTCATTCACAAACATGAAGCAGTTCTGCACCTAAATGAACATCTGACTGTGTTTATGACATCATGGGGAACTTTCACAGTTAACAGCAGCAACATTCAACAAACAAAGGCAGAAAAAACACAAACAGATTCACATACTGTAGACAGCACTAACACAAACAAGTACACACTAATACACACAATTATACACACAAACTTACAAAAAATATACACACACAAATATACACACATTAATATATACACACAAATATACACACACAGATGTATATACACACACACAGACAATAAGAATTTCCAAAATGTGTTACAGAAAAACAAACCATTGGGAGGTGTGTGAGAAACAGGTAACATTCTCAGACACACCCATAGGAGGGAGGAGAAGGAGAAGGAGGGAAGGAAGGAAGGAAAGGGGAGGAGGAGGAGGAAGGAAGGAGGAGGAAAAGGAGGGAAGAGGAAAGAGGAGGAGGAGGAGGAGGAGGAGGAGGAGGAGGAGGAAAGCAGAGTAGTTCTGAAGCAGTTCCTGTGGTCCAGAAAAAAGGGCTGTTACTGTTATTGATCTGCATGTTTATGGACAACACAAACTGACCACCAGGGCCAGGTCCAGGGTTAAAGGTGGACGTTTGGGTCTGTGAGGGTTAAAGGTGGACGTTTGGGTCTGTGAGGGTTAAAGGTGGACGTTTGGGTCTGTGAGGGTTAAAGGTGGACGTTTGGGTCTGTGAGGGTTAAAGGTGGACGTTTGGGTCTGTAAGGGTTAAAGGTGGACGTTTGGGTCTGTAAGGGTTAAAGGTGGACCCAGCTGTAGTTAAGGGACAGTGTGTCTTCTATATGTGTAAATGAACAGTGTGGTGAAGGTGCAGTGTTTATGTCTGAGCTCACTGAATATAGAAACATGAGTCCTACTGCAGGAACTGGTGAGTTACACAGAGCCTCTGATTCTGACACACACACACACACACACACACACACACACAGACAACAGGTGGAGAAAGAGCAAGGATGGAATCTTGAGTCCTGGTAATTCAGGTTGGACTGGTTCGTTTAGTTAAAGGGAGACGAGTGATCTGCTTATCCACACACACACACACACACACACACACACACCCACACACAGCCATGTGTCATCATCATTAACCCACGGTTTTCTGTGTCCGTTTCTCAACATGCGTTCTTGTCTGTTCTCGTGAAACGTCATCAGTCGCGGCCCAAGTTCTGTTCCAACTGTAAGATCACATAAACCTAGAACCCATGGAACACCTGGATGTAGTTCTGGTGTGTTAGTGGGTGTGTATAAATGTGTGTTAGTGGGTGTGTATTAGTGGGTGTGTATAAATTTGTATTAGTGGGTGTGTATAAATGTGTGTTAGTGGGTGTGTATTAGTGGGTGTGTATAAATTTGTATTAGTGGGTGTGTATTAGTAGATGTGTGTTTGTGGGTGTGTATTAGTGGGTGTGTATAAAAGTGTATTAGTGGGTGTGTATAATTGGGTGTGTATTAGTGGGTGTGTATAAATGTGTATTAGCGGGTGTGTATAAATTTGTATTAGTTGGTGTGTATTAGTGGGTGTGTATAAATGTGTATTAGTGGGTGTGTATAATTGGGTGTGTATTAGTGGGTGTGTATAAATGTGTATTAGTGGGTGTGTATAATTGGGTGTGTATTAGTGGGTGTGTATAATTGGGTGTGTATTAGTGGGTGTATATAAATGTGTATTAGTGGGTGTGTATTAGTGGGTGTGTATAATTGGGTGTGTATTAGTGGGTGTATATAAATGTGTATTAGTGGGTGTGTATAATTGGGTGTGTATTAGTGGGTGTGTATAAATGTGTATTAGTGGGTGTGTATAATTGGGTGTGTATTAGTGGGTGTATATAAATGTGTATTAGTGGGTGTGTATAATTGGGTGTGTATTAGTGGGTGTATATAAATGTGTATTAGTGGGTGTGTATAATTGGGTGTGTATTAGTGGGTGTATATAAATGTGTGTTAGTGGGTGTGTATAAATGTGTGTTAGTGGGTGTGTATAAATGTGTATCAGTGGGTGTGTATAAATGTGTGTTAGTGGGTGTGTATAAATGTGTGTTAGTGGGTGTGTATAAATGTGTATTAGTGGGTGTGTATAAATGTGTGTTAGTGTATAAATGTGTGTTAGTGGGTGTGTATAAATGTGTATTAGTGGGTGTGTATAAATGTGTGTTAGTGGGTGTGTATAAATGTGTGTTAGTGGGTGTGTATAAACGTGTATTAGTGGGTGTGTATTAGTGGGTGTGTATAAATGTGTATTAGTGGGTGTGTATTAGTGGGTGTGTATAAATTTGTATTAGTGGGTGTGTATTAGTAGATGTGTGTTTGTGGGTGTGTATTAGTGGGTGTGTATAAAAGTGTATTAGTGGGTGTGTATAAATTTGTATTAGTGGGTGTGTATTAGTGGGTGTGTATAAATGTGTATTAGTGGTTGTGTATAATTGGGTGTGTATTAGTGGGTGTGTATAATTGGGTGTGTATTAGTGGGTGTGTATAATTGGGTGTGTATTAGTGGGTGTATAAATGTGTATTAGTGGGTGTGTATAATTGGGTGTGTATTAGTGGGTGTATATAAATGTGTATTAGTGGGTGTGTATAATTGGGTGTGTATTAGTGGGTGTATATAAATGTGTATTAGTGGGTGTGTATAATTGGGTGTGTATTAGTGGGTGTATATAAATGTGTATTAGTGGGTGTGTATAATTGGGTGTGTATAAATGTGTATTAGTGGGTGTGTATAATTGGGTGTGTATTAGTGGGTGTATATAAATGTGTATTAGTGGGTGTGTATAATTGGGTGTGTATTAGTGGGTGTGTATAATTGGGTGTGTATTAGTGGGTGTGTATAATTGGGTGTGTATTAGTGGGTGTATATAAATGTGTATTAGTGGGTGTGTATAATTGGGTGTGTATTAGTGGGTGTGTATAATTGGGTGTGTATTAGTGGGTGTGTATAATTGGGTGTGTATTAGTGGGTGTCTCAGTCCAATCTACAGATCGGTATTAGCTGCTGATCTTGCATTTTTTTAGAAGACTGGATCGGATCAGATTCATTCACAAGATTAGGCCGATCCGGGCCCGGTTCAGGAAGGGGGGGTAGGCCAGACGTCCCGCCCCCTCACATTAAAGTTTCCTCAGGTAGTGAACAGCTGCCCAACAGCGGAGGAACTAGTGCAGAGTCTGTACGTTTCACGGTCACTCTGTGCTTGGACTCATTCTGAGGTCCGGTTGTGATGAGCCAGTCGGGGTTTTTTCAACCTGCGGGGCTTTTATGGAATTATCTGACCTGCCCCAACCCGCCCCGCAAATAAACTGACATTCTTTTGACCCACCCCAACCCGACCTGTGAGTAACCCGCTTCACATCACTAAGGCACGGCACCGAACACACCCCCATATAATACCAGGACGGACCTGTCCACAGACACACTACAGCAGTGGAAAACAGAAGGGTCTAATTTGACCACAGTCTGAATTTGGAAAGTCCAACAAGGATCCTAAAGTTCTCCAGGGTCAAAGGTGTCCTAGTTGTTTTAGTTCAGGTTCCACATTCAGACCAACTGGGATCTACAGTTAAAGAATAGAATAATAAACTCGAAATAATGACTTTAAATCCCAATTTCACTGTAAAAAGTCTGTATTGGATCAATATTAGATCAGTATTGGATCAGTATCAGCAAAACTAATCCCAAAAAAACTGGATCAGAATAAAAAAAATCCAGATCAGGACATGATTAATGTATATAAGTGATAAAAATGGAGTGTACAGGGGTGTGTGTGTGTGTGTGTGTGTGTGTGTGTGCATGCGTGCGTGTGTTTGTGTGTGTGTGTCTATCTTTCTCTCCTCTCAGTGTGTGCAGTCGACCTTTGCCCTCAGTCATGTGATCATCCTGCTGACACTGATGTCATTCTTATCAAATCTGGAGCTTCGAGCAAGGCACCGACTGCAGTTGGAGTCATAAACTGATACTGTGATCATATGTGAACCTGCAGATGATTCACCAGCTTTAGCTTTAACTCACACCCATCACAGCAGACCGGGTAGGGTTAGACCACAGAGACTTGGTAGGGTTATCATATATATATATATATATATATATATATATATATATATATATATATATATATATATTTTAGGGATGTAATGATAACCGGTATAATGATAAACCGCGGTAAAATTTCTGACGGTTAGTATTACTGTTTAAATTCTAATTATTATGAGAACCGTGTTCGATTACCGCACTTAGAAAACTCATGGTTCTGTTCATTTCCTGAAGAAGCAGCGGCACTCAGGTGTGTGTGCAGTTTGGAATGTTTAGCCTCTGAAAACATGGCTGAAGGGACCTGCACGGACACAGCTCCGGAGATTCGGGGATAGGGGGTCCCACATGGACCCGGTCCGTCGGAGTGCGTGAGCGCACAGGCCCGGTCCGTCCAACTGCGGGTCGGTCCAAACAAGCACGCACACGGACTCAGTCCATCCTAGCAAGTGAGCGCACAGACCCGGTCCACGCTAGTGTGATCCCCTCCCTGGCTCCCACTGATTCAGATCTTCACCCAACATTGAAACCGTCGGAATACAGATACTGAGGACAAACTCCTGTCAGTTCAAATGAGTGAAGTTCACCTGTACACAGACACATGATGTGTGGAAAAACCAAAGGACTGGAGGTTTTATGAACTGAAGGACATTCAACAGGAAATCCACTGACTGACCTCCAGAGGAGCTGGACCAGAGGACACTGACCAGGACTGAACCACTGACCAGGACTCAACCACTGACCAGGACTGAACCACTGACCAGTCTGGATCAGATCAGCCTAACATGTTTTAAATCCTCATCCTTTCAGAATATTTACATTTGTTCATGAAACAGTTCAGTTAAATCTGACTGTTTCACTTTCTGTTTGTGTGTACAATAGTGTATATGTGTGTACAATAGTGTATATGTGTGTACAAAAGTGTATATGTGTGTACAATAGTGTATATGTGTGTACAAAAGTGTATATGTGTGTACAATAGTGTATATGTGTGTACAATAGTGTATATGTGTGTACAATAGTGTATATGTGTGTACAGTAGTGTATATGTGTGTACAAAAGTGTATATGTGTGTACAAAAGTGTATATGTGTGTACAGTAGTGTATATGTGTGTACAAAAGTGTATATGTGTGTACAGTAGTGTATATGTGTGTACAAAAGTGTATATGTGTGTACAATAGTGTATATGTGTGTACAATAGTGTATATGTGTGTACAGTAGTGTATATGTGTGTACAAAAGTGTATATGTGTGTACAATAGTGTATATGTGTGTACAGTAGTGTATATGTGTGTACAAAAGTGTATATGTGTGTACAAAAGTGTATATGTGCGACACTGTGAATGATTTGATCTGAAAATGTTCAAACAAACTCCACTCTGACCTGTCCAACTACTTTTTTTCACACTCAAAAACACCTCAGGAATCAATAGGAGAATTGATAAGGAATTGGATTGATAAGCAGAACTGATAATGGCACTGATATTGATCAGACCCTCTCAGTTCCAGCCCTGGTGCAGATATCTCTTGTGTCCATAAGGTGCCATCTTTAATGCACATTTGTATGTTTGTTGTTCACATGTTATTACTTGAATGTTTCTGCAACAGAAAGTACATTGTGTGTGTTACTTTATTAGTTTTTTTTTTCAAAATACAACTTGGTTAAATTATTTCAGTGTGTGTATTAGTACTTTTTGAACATTTTGAACACATTTCAACAATACCGTGAGAATAATGCTAACCGTGATAATTTTGGTCACAATAACCATGATATGAAATTCTCATATCGTTACATCCTTAATATATATATATGTATGTATGTATGTATGTAGATCAATCATAAGGACAGGCACAATAGGGATAAAAGTGCATGTATTCTTATGAAATTTCAGGTTGTATAAAGTGTTCAAATGTAGACATTTGAACAGTTTCATAATTTAATTTAAATTTTTGTACTTAAACAGAACATGTGGACTTACCAATATTTATCGTCTATTTTTCTGTTCTTGTTCTGGTCTGGCCCACTTCAGGTCGTATTCAATCAGCCAATCAAATTGTATTTCTATAGCGCTAAATCATAACACAAGTTCAGTTCAATGTATTTGGCTGAATGTTTTAGACACACCCCTGATCTACATGAGTTTATAAAGCTACAATGTTTGGATGATGCATGGATACACTAGAGTCGACATTTAAATGCTTAGTTGGTCTTTCAGTTTAGTTTTAGTGTCATTTTGCGTATAGTTATCAGTCAGTCAGTCAATTAATCTTTATTTCAGACTGGGAGGTCCATATAAAAAACATAATAAAACAACCACACCCATACAGGAAGTACTGAACCTGAGGGTTAGGGTTAGGGTTGTGTGAGTGAGTGAATACTGGATCCACTGGATGTGCTTTGAGTTTGTGCTCATAGAAAAGCACTACAGAAATCTAACCCATTATTATTATTAGTAGTAGTAGTAGTAATATTTTAATCTGTCAAAATGACGGATGGTCTCCAGAATTTTCCATCATCTTTAAAAAAAAATGGTCAATGATGGAATATTTTTAGTTAATGCGATATCTGCTGTCAGACACAAACCAAACTGTGTTTTTTTTTTCATTTCCTGTCACATGATCAGTCTGTCCATGGGTGTTAGAGCTGTTATCGAAGTGTGTGCAGTTTAAGTGAACTTCAACCCCTGTGTGTCCACGTACACACACACACACACACACACACACAGTCTTATTATTTTCTTCATCATCTCTCATATTTGATTTTCTTTCTTCTCTTTGAAGTTTGTCGTCTGTTTACGACCCGTTCCATCTGTTTGGATGTTTGTGTGCTGTTCTGTCTGTTCTTCTGCTCAAACCTGTCACTGAAGCCGTTTCCTCATTACACGTTTCAGTGGCTGAAGTGTGAAACATTTAGTTCCAAATGCAGCTGTTGTGTTCCAGACATCAGTGCATGATCACTGTTACAAACCTACAGTCAGATCAGTATGAGAACATGAGAACCACCTCTGCAGGGCCACACCCTGACCCTGACCCTGACCCCTAACCCCAGGCCCTAACCCTAGGTCTGGGTTAGGGTTAGTTAGTGTTAGTTTGGGTTAGTTTGGGTTGGGGTTAGTTTGGGTTAGTTTGGGTATTCTTTGGCAGCCGGACACAAACCCAGTTTCCCTCCAGTTTTTTCCTCCTCACCACTTTGATTTAATCCCTCCCTCTCTCTCTTCTTTTGGAGGCTCACTGTAGTTTCTGTTGTTTTGCTGGTACCCCCCCCCCCCTTTCTTTTGGAGGCTGGTACCAGGCCACCACGCCACACTACTCTGACCATCTCCTTTGTTTTTTGTTTTTTTTTTAATATATATATTTCGGCTTGTAGAAGGACAGAGCTGCTGTTTGTGTCTCTGTCTTTGGAACAATTCCTCCTACTGGAGTCTTATTGTTTAATGCAGGTCTGGGTTTATTCTGTTTGTTTTTGCTCATGATAAACCTGGTGTTACCTCTAGTAATTTTAAACTATTGATCTACAGCTGGACGTACAGAAATCTACACACACTGTATGATGATGCAGAGGAATGTTTCTACCTGTGGTTTAATTATCTACCAAAAAGCAAATATCATACACAAAGAATGTCCTAAAGGATTTAAAGGATGTATGGAAGGGATTTGAGCAGGATGAAGGCAGTGAAAGGCTGAATGTGTGGGATGGAGGCACTGGTCAGTCCTACTGTATAAACTAGTACAGTGAATGTCCCAGTCATGTCAGTATAAACTACACTGTAAAAAAAATCTGTAATTTAACAGAATTTTTACTGTTTATTTTACAGATTTTTCCTGTATTTTTAAGATACAGGAAAATATCAATGAAATGACAAAAATAAACTGTGATTTTACATGTCAAATGGAAAATAACATGAAAAAACTGTAACTGAATAACCATAAAATTTCCATTTCTTAAAAGATTTTTTTTTTCTTTTTTCACAGAAAAATAGTTAAAATACATTTGCAAATGTATCACAATTTCACAAATATTTCTTCTCTATTTATGAGATTAAACTGGTAATTTAAAGTTTAATATTGTAAAAAAAAAAAAAAAAAGGGAATAAAATGAGATAAAATTACTGACAATTAACCGTAACAGAAGTATTTGTTCGGTCAGTTTAACCAGACTTGTTTGTTAATTGACAAATATCTTGTGTAATTACAGGAGGTTTCACAACAAAAATGTTGAATAAATGTTTTTTTGTGAATGTATAACATGTATAAGCACTGATAAACTGTCCAAATACAGTTTTTATCAGTGGATTGTACAACTTAGTCTAATTGAAAATTGTGTGTGTGTGTGTGTGTGTGTGTGTGTATATATATATATATATATATATATATATGTGTGTAATTGGATTGTTTTAATATGTGTAAATATTCTTTATTAAACATTAAAAAGTCTAAAAAATATGCAAAATGTCATGTAAAGTTAGGGCAAAAAACTGTATTTTAATTATGGAAAATTACTGTATTTTTATGAGATGGTTTATTTCCCATTAACAGTATTTTTTCGGCACCCCTGCTGCTGGAATAATAACGTTTTTTATGTTTTTTTGTTTTTTTTTACAGTGTGGTACAGTGAATGTCCCAGTCATGTCTGTATAAACTAATGAAGTGAATGTCAGTGTAATGGAGTCAGTACCTGTGTCCTGAACATTACAGTGGGGAGTTGATCAACAGAATAGGGTAGGCTTAGGTTTAGGTTTAGGTTTAGGCTGTGGGTTAGGCCTACCATTGTTTCAGCTCAGGCTTTCACAGTGTACACAGGCACTCCTTAACTTGACAAACAGATGAAAGCTAATGATTAGTTAATGAATTCTGTCCTCCTGTTTCAAGTGTTTACTGAAGGGGTTAGTTCAGTTTTTAATGTGGAGTCGTATGAGACCTGCAGAGGAAGGGTTAGGGTTATGTGTGTGTGTGTGTGTGTGTGTGTGTGTGTGTGCGTGCCTTCCTCCTTCTCTGTGTCACTCCAATCAGATGCTCCCTGGATTATAGCATTGATGAGCACGCTCAGTGCTCATAAACAGACATTTCTAAACATGCTGTAAGTCAGTAACAGTAATGATCAGCTGAGTACCCCCCCCCCCCCCCATTACTCAGCAGGTGTCGTCCAAACTAACCATCCTGGGTACTAACAGTATAGTTTAGTTTAACATGAACAGGTTTATTTTCACTGTATGAGTGGGACGGTCCACTTCCAAACACCGTTTGTGTTCTGCAGGATTTTACTCCAAGGACACTTTTATACTGTTTGGGTTCACTCAGCGTTTGCGCACTTCTGAAATAGTGTCTTGGTTTCATTGGTCTCCGTCTTTGTTCCTCTTCTCCAAACCTGCTGACACATGTAGCACCGACACAGATGATCAGCAGATTCAAACCAGACCAGGTCCACTTTTAGTCTGAACACACTGGGCCGCTGGGTTTGGACCGGTGTCCGGGTTTGGACCGGTGTCTGCCTCTGGCTCTGTCATGTGACCTCTGGCTCCGTCATGTGACCTGTGAATGGCTTCAGATCATGTGCTGCTGGTCTTGTGTCATGGTGGACGTGCCTGGTGTCAGCTGTGCTCAGACTTCTGGACCCGTTCGTCTTCGTCCTCAGCTCCTCGGACACTAACCCTGTGTGTGTGTTCTGTCTCTGCGGAATGTAACCCACAGTATGTGGTCATGTGACACATGGACGTTTGCACATTTTTGTGGCAGAATAGTAAGGTGTGTGTTTGCATTGCATTCTGGGTAAACACAATGACCATGCCTTGAATACTTGTGACTGTGTCGGACATGTTGACAGACACTGACAGACGCTGTAGTGAGAGTTGGCTGTGTTTACGTCAGGTCCTGTGTGCTGTTGTTTCTAATTTAGTTTGTGAATTCTATCATGTTGTCATATTCCACCATGGACTGATTATCCAAGTAACTGGGCTCAGACTAACACCAGTAACTGGGCTCAGACTAACGCCAGTAACTGGGCTCAGACTAACGCAAGTAAACTAACACCAGTGACTGGACTCAGACTAACACCAGTAATTGGGCTCAGACTAACACCAGTAACTGGGCTCCAGTGTTCGTCACTGCACGGCCCATTTTTAGTCTAACCGCCTGAAGGTCCCATGGACCATTGGTATCAGCTGTTATTCATCCGCCCTTCATCCATCCTTCGTCTGCCCTTCATCTGCCCTTCGTCTGTCCTTTGTCCGTCATCCATAAACGATTTTTCCAGAATCTTCTTCTTTGAAACTGTCAGTCAGAATGACTTGGTCTTTGTTGTGGACCGTCTTTGGGGTTAGGTCGACCATGTTTGTTCAAAGAATTGGGAAATATTAATTTTGAATTTTTTCATAAATGTTTGAAATGTTCCAAGTCGCCATTGGTTTATAGTGGGACACATTTCAAAGTGTTATAACTGTAAAACAGTTGAAGATATTGATATATTTACTCTTGGTAATAGACAGGAAGTCACATGAGGGCTTTCGTTTGGTGCCATGACCTTTGACCTTGAGTGACTTTGAAAAGTACAATGAATGTCAATGAATGTGTTTAAATCTGCCTTTGGACTCCAGGAGCCTTGGGCCTGTTTTTTATGACGTAACCCTGTTGGGTCCCATTCCTCTGCTACGAGTTCATTTTCAAAAGACTGGTACTATCACCTTTTTGGTTTTAGTACATGTATTATTATGGGCTATACGTGGATTATTATGGGCTATACATGGATTATTATGGGCTGTACACGGATTATTATGGGCTATACATGGATTATTATGGGCTGTACACGGATTATTATGGGCTATACGTGGATTATTATGGGCTATACATGGATTATTATGGGCTATATGTGGATTATTATGGGCTGTGCATGGATTATTATGGGCTATATGTGGATTATTATGGGCTGTGCATGGATTATTATGGGCTATATGTGGATTATTATGGGCTATATGTGGATTATTATGGGCGATACGTGGATTATTATGGGCTATACACGGATTATTATGGGCTATACACAGATTATTATGGGCTATACACAGATTATTATGGGCTATACACAGATTATTATGGGCTGTACATGGATTATTATGGGCTGTACGTGGATTATTATGGGCGATACATGGATTATTATGGGCTATATGTGGATTATTATGGGCTGTGCATGGATTATTATGGGCTATATGTGGATTATTATGGGCTGTGCATGGATTATTATGGGCTATATGTGGATTATTATGGGCTATATGTGGATTATTATGGGCGATACGTGGATTATTATGGGCTATATGTGGATTATTATGGGCTGTGCATGGATTATTATGGGCTATATGTGGATTATTATGGGCTATACATGGATTATTATGGGCTATATGTGGATTATTATGGGCTGTGCATGGATTATTATGGGCGATACATGGATTATTATGGGCGATACATGGATTATTATGGGCTATACACGGATTATTATGGGCTATACACAGATTATTATGGGCTATACACAGATTATTATGGGCTGTACATGGATTATTATGGGCTATACATGGATTATTACGGGCTGTACGTGGATTATTACAGGCTATACATGGATTATTATGGGCTATATGTGGATTATTATGGGCTGTGCATGTATTATTATGGGCTATATGTGGATTATTATGGGCTGTGCATGGATTATTATGGGCTATATGTGGATTATTATGGGCTATACATGGATTATTATGGGCTATATGTGGATTATTATGGGCTGTGCATGGATTATTATGGGCGATACATGGATTATTATGGGCGATACATGGATTATTATGGGCTATATGTGGATTATTATGGGCGATACATGGATTATTTTTGGCGATACATGGATTATTATGGGCTATACATGGATTATTATGGGCTATACATGGATTATTATGGGCGATACATGGTTTATTATGGGCTATACACAGATTATTATGGGCTGTACATGGATTAGTTGTTATGACAAACAAAAACATTTAATTTAGTATGTTGTAAAATTCAGCACTTGTGCCTCACAGCAGAAGGTCCTGGGTTCGATTCCAACACCAGTCCATGGGTGGGGCCTTTCTGTGTGGAGTTTGCATGTTCTCCCTGTGCAGGGCGTAAAATTAACATTTTACCTCATCTGCCATTGGCTAGTGACCTCCAAAAATCTACCAGCCTTCTACCCCCCCCCCCCCCCCCCCCCTTAACACCCAACCAGGTGGGTTTTAGACAAATGTGAACCCTTTAAATCAAAAGGCCTTGAAAAATGCCTTAAAATGTCCTAAATCTGGCTTCATCAAACCTGCAGATACCCTGGTTGTGTATTTAGCATATGTTTTATGTATTTTAGTGCATTTTATAGTGTTTCTTAGGGTGCTTTTGTGTGTATTGTAACATATTTAAGTGTATTTTAAGCACATTTTTAGGGCATTGTTTTGTGTGTTTTTAGTATGGGGCATTTTTTTGTGCATGTTGCTGTATAATAAGTCCATCAGTCTTTCATGGGTGTTGGAATTCCGGTGTGAGCTTTAGCAGCTTGAACATCAGACACAGGAGCTCAGCCACAGAATCTCTACGCAGCAAAAAGAGTTCATATATCGGTTACATATTGACTGATTTCATCGGTGATACGCTATAATTGGCCCCATTAATTGGCCGGGATCTCATTAAGTTGTTATACAGCCCCGCTAAAACAATAATTCCAGACTAAAAATGGAAATTTCTAGACCTGAGTCTGATCCAAAACCCTTTGACCTGTCATTTATGTGAATGGAAGCTCTGACATTTGACCAAAAACACTTTGAAAAGTTTCGTCATGAATTCAACTAGGAATGTAACGATTACCCGTATAACGATAAACCGTGGTGAAATTGCGGACGGTTAGTATTACTGTTTAAATCTAATTATCATGATAACCATGCTTGATTACAGCACTTTTAGGGGAGAAAACGCCTATGTAAAGATCTGCTTTTATGTCAAATATTTGAGTATAGTTTTAATTTATTACAATTTTAATTTCATATACCTAATATTTGGAACCAATATTCACTTTTAAAGTCTTTGAAAAGGTTCGTTAAGCATCTTTGTGTTATTTATGCAATAAAGTATATACATTTTTCAAAACGGATTTTATATATTTTTTTGTGCTTTCTGTCCTTTTATGTTTTTGTTGTAGGTTAAAGTGAAAAAATAATAGGCAGATGATGTAAATGAAGTTATGGTGAAAAAACAGATCCCAAACATGGGTATAGTAAACATTTGTTTATATAGTATATAAAGGCAAAATCAAAAGGACTGAAAAACAGACAAAATAGGCTCAGACCACTCAGGGTTAATATTTGAATGTTTCTGCAACAGAAGGGACATTGGGACAATTATTTTATTTTATTTTATTTTTTTATTCAATACAACTTGGTTAAATTATTTCAGTGAACATTTTGAGCACAATTTTAACAATACTGCGATAATAATAATAATAATAATAATAATAATAATAACCATGATAATTTTGGTCACAATAACCATGATATGAAATTTTCATATGGTTACATCCCTAAATTCAACTGTCCCTGTCATAGTTTGGTGTTCATGCTGTAACTTCTGTTTGAAATTGGCCCCTGAAATGTTTGTGTCAGGAAGGGTGAGGTCAAATGCGTCTTTAATCCTTTCTTTGTTTCGGTGCGGTGTGATAGTGGAGGTGTATGGTTGCCAGGGCGGGGTTTGGATTTCCAGGCTGATGCTTGTTACTAAATGTGGGCGACCTGTGACTAAGTGCGTGTGCATGTGTTTGAAACCAGCCGCTGATAAATATTTCACTGGGCCACTTGGACGTGTCAACTGCCGGATCAAGGACGAGTCCAGATGTCCAAGAACAGGCCAGGGAGGATAGATGAGGACTTGGTTTAACTCCGCTTTGTGTATTTAGTTTAGTCATTATGAAAAGGGAAGCACATCACGGGTTCCTTCAGTTTCCTCTATTGCACCATGAGGTCAAGGTTTACTTTCACTTGACTGTATTTGATGTTATTTACGTGAAATGAAGTCTGTGTCATGATATGGAACAGCTCTGAGACCTTTAACATGTATTCAGTGTATTATACAGGTTCAGGGGTAGGGTTCAGTGTATTTACTGGGGTAGGGTTCAGTGTATTTACAGGGGTAGGGTTCGGTCTATTTACAGGTCTAGGGTTCAGTCTATTTACAGGCCTAGGGTTCAGTCTATTTACAGGGGTAGGGCAATACATTTTTGATATATTTTCGGTACAGGGGTCTTTGGTTCGATACATTTTCGATGTGTCCATGTCAGATGGTCCTGGGTTTGTGTCCATGTCGGACGGTCTTGGGTTTGTTTCCTTGTCAATGGTGTCAATGGCATCAGTGATCTTTGACTTCAGGTGGTTGATGTCCTGTATCTTTGTTCGATATCTTTGACATGACCCCAGGGCAGTGATATCTGAAGGACCAGGTGTCCACGGAACTGGACCATCCCTTCTAATCCGGCGGTCTGGAAGTGTTGGGCTTAGAACCCACCGAGATGCAGAACCCAGTGTGGTGGTGCACCATCTACCTGGAACATGATGGTTGGTTGAAGGTCATGTAGTTGTGGTGACTCATTCAGTCGAAAGGTGAAAGGTCAACATTTGCACTAATTGATCTCTTGTTGAAGAAAAATGGACCAATGACTTAATTACACATGATCCCACAATATGATTCAAACTCTGAGAACCACTGAGTCCGTAGAACAGATCTGATCAAATGCTTTGGAATCATTTTTTCAAATCGTAAACACACTTTGTGGACGTCCTGTACATTGACTGGCTTTCACTGTATATAGCCACACAGATGTGCATATAAAACCACACAGATGTGCATATAAAACCACGCACATGTGCATATAAAACCACACAGATGTGCATATAAAACCACACAGATGTGCATATAAAACCACGCACATGTGCATATAAAACCACACAGATGTGCATATAAAACCATACAGATGTGCATATAAAACCATACAGATGTGCATATAAAACCACACAGATGTGCATATAAAACCATACAGATGTGCATATAAAACCACGCACATGTGCATATAAAACCACACAGATGTGCATATAAAACCACGCACATGTGCATATAAAACCACACACATGTGCATATAAAACCACACACATGTGCATATAAAACCACGCACATGTGCATATAAAACCACACAGATGTGCATATAAAACCACGCACATGTGCATATAAAACCACACAGATGTGCATATAAAACCACACAGATGTGCATATAAAACCACGCACATGTGCATATAAAACCACACACACGTGCATATAAAACCACACAGATGTGCATATAAAACCACGCACATGTGCATATAAAACCACACAGATGTGCATATAAAACCACGCACATGTGCATATAAAACCACGCACATGTGCATATAAAACCACACAGATGTGCATATAAAACCACGCACATGTGCATATAAAACCACACACATGTGCATATAAAACCACACAGATGTGCATATAAAACCATACAGATGTGCATATAAAACCATACAGATGTGCATATAAAACCACACAGATGTGCATATAAAACCACACACATGCATATAAAACCACACAGATGTGCATATAAAACCACACACATGTGCATATAAAACCACACACATGTGCATATAAAACCACACACATGTGCATATAAAACCACACAGATGTGCATATAAAACCACGCACATGTGCATATAAAACCACACACATGTGCATATAAACCACACAGATGTGCATATAAAACCACACACATGTGCATATAAAACCACACACATGTGCATATAAAACCACACAGATGTGCATATAAAACCACGCACATGTGCATATAAACCACACACATGTGCATATAAAACCACACAGATGTGCATATAAAACCACACAGATGTGCATATAAAACCACACACATGTGCATATAAAACCACACAGATGTGCATATAAAACCACACACATGTGCATATAAAACCACACACATGTGCATATAAAACCACACACATGTGCATATAAAACCACACAGATGTGCATATAAAACCACGCACATGTGCATATAAAACCACACACATGTGCATATAAAACCACACAGATGTGCATATAAAACCACACAGATGTGCATATAAAACCACACACATGTGCATATAAAACCACACACATGTGCATATAAAACCACACACATGTGCATATAAAACCACACAGATGTGCATATAAAACCACACAGATGTGCATATAAAACCACACAGATGTGCATATAAAACCACGCACATGTGCATATAAAACCACACACATGTGCATATAAAACCACACAGATGTGCATATAAAACCACACACATGTGCATATAAAACCACACACATGTGCATATAAAACCACACAGATGTGCATATAAAACCACGCACATGTGCATATAAACTATGCAGATGTGTCTGTGTGTCCACTTCCTTGGGCAGTGCCATCCGTGCACCACCTCTCATGTTTCCTTCAGATGTCCTCCTTCACTCAGTGTCTGTGTGGAAGTCATGGACTGTGCAAACTGCCACTGCTCATCATTTGTCTTCAGAGGGTTAAAGTATCAAAGAACTGTGCAGAGTTTAGTTTAGTAACTATGAACAAAGCAGAGGAGGTCAGAGGTTAAAGGTGAGAACTGTGGACGGTGGTGTTATTGGAGTCCTTAGAGCAGGGCTGTCAAAGGCTCCAGTCCAACCCAAATGAAAATGATCCTCTCACTGAAAAGGGAATAATATTAACAACCATGAACGACCTGAAATGTCTTCAGAAAAATCAGTGCAGTAGTAGTAGTGTTGTGCCTCTAAATAAATGCAGTGTGTGTTTGTAGATCTATTGGGATGGGTGCGTTCTAATGCACATGCATAAATGATCAACTGAGGTATCACTTTTTATTTCCTCCACCAGGAGGTATTGTGATCACTTTGCTTTTTGTGTTTGTTTGTTTGTTTGTTTTTTTAGCAACTTTAGTGTAAAACTCTTCCCCCCATCTTTCCCAGATCTTCCCCACAGATAGGCCTAGGCCCTGGGACCGTCCCAGTAGGCCAAAGTTCAAGGTCACAGCAAGGTCACAACATCTACAGTTTTCCATCTGTCATCATTGAGACATTTTCCAAAATTCATCCAAAATTCAAAATGACTCTGATTCTCCTCCAGTTGGATCCACCTGTAGCTTAGAACAATCTCTTGTATCTGGAACTAAATTGTCCACATCCACTGTGGAATGTGGACTCTGTGGACATTTACATTTAACATTGAAAATCCCATTTACCACACATTTAAAATTAGAACTCAACTAATATTGATTGGAATTCCATATATTTTGACATACACGTCTGGTACCAAGCTTCAGCTTATCTTAAAATTAAAATTCTATAAATAAATCAATCAATAAATAAATAAAAACTGCAGACCCCCTGTACTGAAGACCTATAGTTCAAATCTTGTAATTCAATCAAACTAAAACTATAAAAATTTTAAACCTATAAAAATGTATTACCATGTTTGACCGCAATTTTTCTGCTGTATGGAACAACCTGGAAACTGTTGAATTTAAACAGAAATAGTTGATCCACACATGCACACTGTTCGGGGTGCTTGGCGGAGGTTTGTGTTCTCTGAACACTTGTTTTTGTTTTTTTTTTAATTTCACTCATTTTTTAAAAAGAAATTTCAGGTTATTCGTATTATTCACTTTTTTCCCCCAAGATTTTCATTATTTAATTTTACGTTTTTCTTTCTCAAAGACAAACATTTGGATTTGTACTGATGTTTTTATTGACCTACTTCAGATCATCATGGGCAGACTGTGGAACTGAACTAAAATGTGCTGAACACCTCTGCCTTACACTATTGTATATACAAGCATGAGCTGGTTCCATGGCACTTTTATATGTGTATTTGTGTCATTGACTATAGATCTGAAATATTTCCCCGACTAAACCAGAGTGTAACCCAGGGGCTCCGCTCTGAAGAAGACCAACTCCTTTTAATGTGTCTCATCATTGAGTTTTGAGCTCTTAATTACATCTGTTTTCTGTTTTTCTCAGATTCTGAGAGAAAGGAAGACGACCCATGAAGAGACAGAAAAGAAGACGACAAAAGAAAAGGAAACAGAGGATGATGAGAAGTGTCCGTACAGCCGCTGCAGCTCTGTGGACCTGGACAAGGTGAGCGTTAGTGTCAGCGCTGCTCTGGGATCAGGAAGTGTGTGCGCTGGACGGGGTTGAGGCTCTGCAGGTTATTCACCCTGGACTGTTTATGCACTGACAAGGTTCCACATGAAAGCACCTACAAATACACAGTTAGTTCAGTTCACTACATCTGACATTTTTTCAATTAAACCTTTATTCAACCACATAGAGACCCACTGAGGCTGAGATCTCTTTTGCAGCAGGGTTCCCACGAAGTCATAAAAATCTTTAAAAACTTGAATTTACAAATCTGCATTGAAGTCTTTAAAGTTATTAAATTGGATGTGGTTGGTCCTCAGTTCTGTTTCCATAAACTTGTGGGCTGTGTTGTGTTTAGATGTGTCTGTTAAATGTCTGAACTGCAAAGACACTTTCGTTATGCCGCGTTTCCACTGCGTGGTACTGGCTCGACTCGACTCGGCCTTTTTGCGTTTCTGTTATGAAAAAGGACCTGGAATCTGGTACCTGGTACTAGTTTTTTGGCATCACCTCCGCCGAGGTTCCAAGCGATACTAAACCGTGACGTGTAAACACTGCAGACCACTGATTGGTCAGACAGTTTTCTCTGTGACCCGCTGTTTTACAAAAAACAGATGCGTTAGTGGACAGTAAATACAGCGGTACATTAATCCACATGAAAACAGCCCAAAACTACACCATGGTCGGTCGAGGAGATTCAGTCTTTGGTGGCCGACGTAAAAATTCAGACGAGACAACACGCAACGAGTGAGTTTATCAGCAACTCTCTGAGCAGACGACACAGAAGTAACGCGCCGCATCGCTATGACGACCAGGTACTGTAACGTCAATAGTATCCTGGAATGGAAACAGTCTCCAGGAACACCGAGTCGAGTTGAGCTGGTTCTACGTAGTGGAAACGCGGCATTAGTCGACTCAGTTCCACCCGTTCCAACCCGACAACTTACACTGAAATTAGGAAAGAAGAATTGCTAACTTTGCATCCTCCGGGGGGAAATGACTCGGAATGGTGGGACCCAAGGCGCTGGAGTAAATAAAAACACATCCCTAAATTTTAGGAGTCACAATATTTTGCCAGTTTGGCCGTAAAACAGGTATTAAATTGTGTTTTTAATCGTCTTAAAAGGTCTTAAATTCAACTTGTAGAAACCTGTAGGAGACCTGTACAAGGGCGACCTGGCCAAGAGGTTAGCAGCACACGCCATGAATACATGAATACAGCTTTAAAAGGCAGGTAATAACCATACATTCAAACAAAGAAGAATTTAATGATCACAGAAACATCTGACAGATTTTAAAGTAAATTTTTTACATTTTGAAAATGTCATTTACTTGTACTCTGAGAGACCTCTGGATGATAAAAGTACCTGAAGGTGTACAAATGGCAAATAAACGATCTCATAGAGTTGAGGTCAACATCATTTTAAAAACACAGGCCTTAACCCGAACCCAGCTGACTCTGGTTGTCTAGTTCATAAGACAGAATGAAACACCTGGAGTGATATGAGCTCAGGCATTTTGAATGAATGAATGAATGAATGTTTATTTCAGTTAAATACAAAATACAAAACACATACATATTAAAAAAAAACAACAAAACAAAACACATACATATTAAAAAACAAACAAACATAGAATTAACACATTTTGTAACTGAAAAAGGCAGAAGCTGAAGCCGGAGGCTTATTTCTGCTTCTCCTATTCGCATTCTTAGTCCAAGTCCACACCTGAAGTTGCAGCAGATAAATACTTAAACACAAATTATACTACATTCAGTGTAATAAGTCATTTTGTAATCATATTACTTTCATAGCCCTTCATAATTTGACAAATTAAATTCTTTTTGAAACTCGACAGTGAGCTCCACAGTTTCACTTCATCCTTCAGTTCGTTCCATAGTTTGACACCAATAACTGAAACACTGTGATATTTAACGTTTGTTCTTACTTTACATTTTTCAAACACAAACATCCCTCTTAAATTATAATGTCCTTCTCTTAACTTAAAAATTTTCTGAATACAAAAAGGAAGGTTTTTACTTTTAACGCGAAACATAAATTCCATTGTTTTTAAATCTACATACAATATCAAAAAATTTTAGTAAACCAGATTCTACAAAAAGTGGATTACTTGGTTGGAGATAACCAGCTTTGTTTATGACTCTAATAGCTTTTTTTTGGAGTTTAATTATCGGGTCTAAATTAGTTTTATACACATTGCCCCATATTTCCACACAGTCTGACATATATGGCATTACAAGTGAACAATACAACATATGCAAACATTTTTTCCTTAACAAGTCTCGAGTTTTATAAAGAATCGCAACAGCCTTGGACATTTTGCGTTTGATATATTCTATTTGTGGTTTCCAACAGAGTTTATGGTCAATAATCACTCCCAAAAATTTTGTTTCATACACCCTTTCAATTTCAATTTCATTAATTTTCAGTTTTATATCATCATTTCCCCTAGCACCACCAAAAACCATAAATTTTGTTTTATCTTCATTAAGTGATAACTTATTTACGTCAAACCGTTTTTTTAACTTGATCAATTCCTTTTCCACAGTTTCTAATATTTGTTTCATATTTGCTCCCGAATAAAGCAAATTAGTGTCATCTGCAAATATTGTAAATTTAAACTTACTAGATGCCATAAAAATATCATTTAGATAAAGTATAAATAACTTGGGTCCCAGAACTGAACCTTGTGGGACCCCACATGTTACTTTTCTAAGTTGTGAATTTGTATTTCCAATTGATACGTACTGAGACCTATTTTGTAAATAACTTTTTAACCAGTTTTGTGCCACACCTCTTATACCATACATTTCACATTTCCGGAGTAATATTGAGTGATCAATTGTGTCAAATGCTTTCCTTAAATCGATAAAAACACCAACAGTATGATGTTTCTGATCCACCGCTGATCCACCGATCATTTAATATCCTATATTTGTCTATGTAGTCATCTAACCTCTTTACAAACAGTTTCTCAAGAATTTTAGAAAATTGTGGTAACAGTGACACCGGTCTATAATTTGACACCATGTGCTCATCACCATTTTTATAAACTGGAATCACTTTAGCTATTTTCGTCTTTTCTGGAAAAGTGCCTGTTTGAAATGATTTATTACATACATAAGTGAATGGTTGAAGGATCCTGTTTATCACTTGTTTTATGAGTGACATATCAATGGAATTTCTATCAGTAGATTTTTTATTTTTAAACTTCCTGACCACTTCCAACACTTCACTTTCACAAACTCCACCAAGAAACATTGAATTATTGTTTTCAATAGCAAAATCAAAGGTTTTATCATCCTTTTCCCACTGGGTAATATCTTTTGCCAAATTTGGACCGACATTAACAAAAAAGTCATTAAATATGTTCCCGATGGCCTCAATATTTTCCATCACAGTGTCACCAGTTTTAACAACATATGTAGAAAAATCCTTTTTATTACTTTTGTAATCATATCATTTAACACTCTCCAAGTGCCTTTAATATCATTTTTGTGTATTTCTAATAACTGATCATAATAGGCTTTTTTATGTGTTCTTATAATTGCTGTCAATCTGTTTTTGTATCTTTTATATTTATTCTCTTTTTCTTTCGTTCTGTGCTTCAGAAATTCCCTATAGAGCCTGTTTTTCTTCTTACAAGCCCTTTCCAATCCCTTAGTTAACCATGGTTTCTTATTCTTTTTAAGATCTTGTCTATATTCTTTCACAGGACAGTGTCTGTTGTACAATGTCAGGAATATGTCTAAGAAAGCATTATATGATTCATTAACATCATGTACATAAACGTCATGCCAGTCATAATTTATTAGTTCCTCGTTTAAGGCCATAATTGCTCCTGGTGGCCTTAAATGAGGACCTAATAAAGTTCCTCGGTTAACGTTCCTCGTTATTTTCAGTTCTAACTTAAGGGTATTCCAGACGGGGGGGGGGGGGGGGGGGGGGGGTGTAAAAGTGAAGGCTTGCTTCAGTCATGGTTCAGTCCCATTTTCGAATAACACAATTCTCAAGTCCATCAGTAATGCTGGCAGGTGCTTATTTGAAGAAATGAGGACAGGAATGATGGAACCACACCAAGAAGAGCTTTGTAGATTAGGGTCAACCAATGGGTCGACCTTCACAAACTCAAAGGTCAAGGTCAAGTTTATTTATGTAGCACATTTAAAAGACGGCAAAGTGCTGTACAAAGTTGTAGATACAAATACAACATATGCTAAAACTATCCATCCATCCTTCTGCCGCTTATCCGGGGCCAACTCACAGAGGCAGCTGTCTAAGCAGGGATGCCCAGACTCCTCCCTGTCCCCAGACTCCTCCTCCAGCTCTTCTGGGGGGACCCCGAGGCATTCCCAGGCCAGCCCACAGACACAGTCTCTCCAGTGTGTCCTAGGTCTTCCCTGAGGTCTCCTCCTGGCAGAACATGCCTGGAACACCTCCCCAGGGTTAGGGTCAGGGTTAGGGTTTGTGGGCAGTCTGTTCGTTTAGCTTGTGTTGTCAATAATAAATCCAAAATAATCTGAGGAAATCTTGGTGTTTGTAAACTCTATGGACATAAATCTGTGGACACATCATGTCTACAGCTGAAGGATGTCCTGTTCACATAGAAACATCCATATTTCCATAAAGTTGAAGATGTGATGAAAGTAGATGGTTAGTTGTGGTAGAAAATTATTCTTAAAGGAAAAATATTTAATGAAGTTAGAGGGAGAACATTTAAAATCAGAGTCATAGATAAAATATAAAAACAAAGTCAATGTTTAGAGAAGTTCAGTCCAAACCATCTGGGAGTCATTTTGGAAACAAAGACAACAGTTGAACCCAAACAAACCAGTGCACTGATATCCATCCCATAATATCAAACTCTATTCTGACATTAGTCCTTATTGTTTTGGATCCCAGAGCCCTGTTAGAACACAAACATCTGGATTCAACGGGTCCACAGACTGGGGTCCAGATAGTTCATATACAGCTATATTTACAATGATTTATTCATTTTGTTGATTATTTCATTCATTTTTGTTCATTTTGTTGATTATTTTGGTATGTCTTACTTATGTTTTGAATATTTTGTTGATAATTTTGGTGTGTCTTATGTTTTGGATTATTTTATTAATTAATGTTTATTATTATGTTCCTTTTGCAAATTTTTTGGCCTTTTTTACTGTTTTTTTATTATTTTGTTCATTTTGTTAATTATTTTTGGTGTTTTTAACTGTTTTTTTTATTGTAAATTTTATTTTATTTTATTTTTACTCATTCTGTTATTTGTTATGATTATTTTACAATTTTTTTTTTCATTATTATTTTGGGTTAGGGTTAGGGTTTTTTGGTTTTTTTGGTTAGGGGTTTTTGATGAACCAAAACCAAACTAACCAATGCACTGATATCCATCCCATAATATCAAACTCAATTCTGACATTAGTCCTTATTGTTTTGGATCCCAGATCCCTGTTAGAAAAGAAACACCTTGATTTAACAGGTCCGCAGACTGTGGTCCAGATAGTTCATATACAACTATATTTACAATGATTTGTTCATTTTGTTGATTATTTTGGTGTCTTACTTATGTTTTAGATTATTTTATTAATTTTCTTTATTATTATGTTCATTTTGCTAATTTTTATGGCCTTTTTTACTTTTTTTTTTCTTATTTTGTTCATTATTTTTGTATTTTTACTGTTTTTTTTATTGCGGTTTTTTTTTTTACTCATTTTGTTATTTGTTATGATTATTTTACAGTTTTTTTTATTATTATTGTTATTTTGTTCATTTTATTGATTGTTTTGGTCTTTTTTTTTTACTCTTTTTTATTTATTTTTGTGATAATCCAAAACTAAACTAACCACTGCACCGATATCCATCCCATAATATCCAACTCTCTTCTGACATTAGTCCTTGCTGTTTTGGATTCCACGGCTCCACAGACTGGTCCATGTGTGAACTGTTCTTCACTCTTCAGTTGCTTATCTACGTGTCATCACTCTATTATGTTTATGAACACCGTGCCCTCGTACGTTAAGACGCAGCCGTCACTTACGAAAACAGAAAGTCCAACATCCGCTACATACCTGCTTCATTGACTGAAACTATGTTCATGTGATAAAATGGTGTTTTTCTGCCGTCAGCATTCCAGGCTCCGGCCAAACACAATGAGACGATAGATTGAACCAGTCCGACTTGTTCCACTGGAGCCAGGCCTCAGAGTAAGATTTAAGACGTACAGCTCCAGTTTAAGACGTACAGCTCCAGTTTAAGACGTACAGCTCCAGTTTAAGACGTACAGCTTCAGTTTAAGACGTACAGCTCCAGTTTAAGACGTACAGCTCCAGTTTAAGACGTACAGCCCCAGTTTAAGACGTACAGCTCCAGTTTAAGACGTACAGCTCCAGTTTAAGACGTACAGCTTCAGTTTAAGACGTACAGCTTCAGTTTAAGACGTACAGCTCCAGTTCAAGACGTACAGCTCCAGTTTAAGACGTACAGCTCCAGTTTAAGACGTACAGCTCCAGTTTAAGACGTACAGCTCCAGTTTAAGACGTACAGCTTCAGTTTAAGACGTACAGCTCCAGTTTAAGACGTACAGCTTCAGTTTAAGACGTACAGCTCCAGTTTAAGACGTACAGCTCCAGTTTAAGACGTACAGCTCCAGTTTAAGACGTACAGCTCCAGTTTAAGACACATAGAACAGGATGCTGAGATACAGGGGCATTGGTCCTATTTTTTATTACCTCTGCTAGGAGGTATTGCGATCACTTTGCTTTGTGTGTTTGTTTGTTTGTTTGTTTGTTTTTTAGCAACCTTAGGGGAAAACTCTTCCACCCATCTTTCCCAAATCTTCCCCACAGATAGGCCTAGGCCCTGGGACCAACCCAGTACATTTTGGGCCAACTAGACCAAAGTTCAAGGTCACAGCAAGGTCACAACATCTACAATTTTCCTATCTGTCATCATTGAGCAATTTTCCAAAATTCATCCAAAATTCAAAATGACTCCGATTAGCCTCCAATTTGATCCACCTGTAGCTTAGAACAATATCGTGTTACCTTATGTTTTTGCAAGGGTTTGTTGGGTAGTTAGCAAGATAACTCAAAAAGTTATGGATGGATTTTCATGAAATTTTCAGGAAATGTTGATACTGGCACAAGGAACAAATGATTAAATTTTGGTGGTGATCGGGGGGTGACAGATCTGCCTTGGCAGAGGTCTGTGCACTCCGAGTGCTTTTCTAGTTTTATATTTATTTTAGGGATGCAAATTATCGATTAATCCATTAATCGTTAGTTGGTTGACCTTACTGATCGAATAAAAATTAATTGATAAGCGGCGATTTTCCTGAGAACCTGAACTTCTCTTTCAATAGGGTCTATAAGAATAAAAGCTAAATATTGTTTATGTACTTCATAAAAAAATCATGTCATATTCCCTAATGATTGATTTATTGAACCATTGGATACAGGCAGTGTTTCCTGTGGAATTCATCAGTTGGTGTGGCGGTGTGTAATAGGGGGTGCATGCACAATCGTTTCGTCGGTGGAGGTGTTACTCGGCTGCATGCGCCAGGGGATGTGTGCGTGTTGGTTGGTAACCATGCACAAGCGTGCGTCACTTTCCGTTCAATTTTTAATACTATGGGGGTACGGGGTGGTACAGTCCCCCCCCCCCCCCAGAAGTGAAAGTGAAACTTTCTGCTCATTTATCTTTTCCTCCTGAAGCTTCACAAATGCATTCCATCCCAGTGTCCTGGATCAGGAGCCTGGAGGATTATTTTCAACTTCTGTCTGACTGACCGTGGACTAGACCAACCTCCAGGGAAACGATCTGATCCCATACCGACCCCACATGTGAATGTGTATTTATTTGGGGGTGCACCGCTCACACAAATAGACAGTCGGTCTGTGTTTGGCTCCACCCACAAACAGATGGTCGGTCTGTGTTTGGCTCCACCCACAAACAGACGGTCAGTCTGTGTTTGGCTCCACCCACAAACAGATGGTCGGTCTGTGTTTGGCTCCACCCACAAACAGATGGTCGGTCTGTGTTTGGCTCCTCCTCCATGTCCATACAGACATTCTGACTCATCAACTCCATGATCTGGTTCAATGACCAGATATCCCAGCTGTGGCATCGCAGCGCAGACAAACCGGCAGCCTTCAGACAGGTGTGGACAGGTGTGGACCAAGGTTCTAATAGTTTTGGATTTTTCATTCTAGTTTAGTTTTTAGTTTTGACTTCTTTTCTCTCATTCAGTTCATTTTAATTAGTTTTTAGAGCAGGTTTGCTAGTTTTTATTAGTTTTCATTATTTTCTAAATGCTTAGTTGTAGTTCAGTTGTAGTTCAGTGGTCTCTTTTCTCTTCTTCTCTGTCGTCGTATTCAGATAAATCCCAGACAGGACTCTGCTGCTTTCTCCCAACTTTAGTCTCCATGTTTCCAGGTAGAGTGGGGACCAGAAGACGACTGGAAACCATAAGTGAACACAAGTGACGGACCAAAAAGTGTCGTATAGAGACAGCACAGAAAACTGCTAGAGCGAAATAAACCAATTTTGTATCAGTCTGACATTGACAAAAACGAAAACGAAGGGAATTTTATCCATAATTTTTATACGTTTTAGTTAGTTTTATAAACACACAATACAGTTTCAGTTAGTTATCATTTTATTCTTTTAATTCTAGTTTTTATTTATTTCAGTTAACAAAAATGTTTTTACAGTTCTAGTTTTCATCATTTCATTAGTTTTTGTTAACGATAATAACCTTGGTGTGGACAGGTGGACAAGGGCAGTTAACCGACAATTAATAATTTAATCGAGCAAATTCTTATCGACAATTAATCGATAATCGATTAATTGTTTACATCCCTAATTTATTTATTTATTTGTTTGTTTGTTTGAGGAAGTTGATGTCAGGTTGTCTCATGGTCTGCTTCATTGCTTCACCGGTCAAAACAGTGATCGTCCTCAACATGTGACTGACCATTTGACTTCTTCAACACAAAATGAAATTTTGCTTCATTAAGGACAGACAGGTTGAAATGCAGCTGCTCTCAGTGTTTGTGCTATAGCTTTGTTTTCACCTTCCTTTAATAATTCTGTCCTTTTAACCTCCTCAGACCCAGGAAATGTCAGCAAAGTACAAGCTTTTTTGTTTTATATTAATTAAGTGCCTATATTGGAAACACCATGATGCAAGAGTTTTTTTCAGATGCAGTTTTTAAAATTTTTATGGAATGTTCTTTGTCGTGGACAGTTTTCTTTTTTTTTATTATTGTATAAAGTTGTGAAACTCTTGTCCACAAATATGGACAGTGGGTCTTTGGAGGTTAATAATTCTGTCCTTTTTCAGTGATGGATGAAGTATTCCGATCATTTTCCTCCTGAAATTATCATAAAACACTGAAAATACTCAACTACAGCAGAACATTCTGCATTGAAGCCATAGTTAAAGTAGCTGAAACGCTTTAATGCTTGTCAACAGAACATATTTGACTCTGGTTTGAATGTATATATTCTGGTTTGCTGCTTCACATGTTTAAGGCTGAGCTCATCTGAACTACTTTAATAAACACGGTGGGGCCATGTTGGAGTTTACATGTTCTGAGTAAGATACTTACATTATTGTCAACTGCTTCAACGCAACATTCAGTAGTTAAAATTACACTTATTTTTAAAAGATATTTCAGGTTGTTCATATTTGTTCAGGTTATTCACATTTTTTGTGAAAAGATATTTTGTTAAAGGTCCTGAACAGGAATTCTTTTCCAGTGGATTACAGGAAGGACACTTTAGTATCCAGGCCCCGGCATCAACATTCAACTCCATCCAGACCCATTTCAGTGGGACCTTCCAAAGCCCTTAGTTTGGACTGAACCAATGCTCCAAATCCAACAGATTAGCCCCGTCCGTCACAGAGCTACCCCTGTGGCTAACACACCAGTGTTTACCAAGTGTTGGACTGAGCGACCAACACACACTAGAGTCCAGTTCAATGTTCACATGCACCTGAGTAAAGAACAGAATCATTCTATAGAGTGGAGAAGGCAGAGGTCCAACTGCGGCTGTGTTTTCATTCCTTTAACTCTGTCCTTAGTTCTATCCATGGGTTCAATGCACAGGTTTCCCTCTGTTTGAGTCTCGTTCACTCCATCCTTTAGTTTTCTGTTTCTTTGTGCCAGTCCAGCTCCAGTTCCAGTGTCCACCAGTACAACTACACTCATCCAACTAAAAAGGACACATCTGACTCCTGACTCGTTCATCTGACTCCTCACTCGTTCATCTGACTTTTTTCTACTAAACTCTGTCAGTCGGTGTGTTATTGTCATAGCAATGTAAGTCTGCCATAAATCAGTCCAGTCTGATCCGACCCAACCAGGGAAGATGGAAATAGCAACTGGAAATAACCTGTTTAGGTGAAGATCATCTCAGTTTACACTGTGGACTACGACCAGACACATATAGAAAAATGACTTTTTTTAAGTTCACACATAAAGTCTGTTCAGGAGCTTTAATGTACACATTTTCCTGTAGTGTTGTTTTTTACACTAAAACAAAGAGAAAAAACTTGTAGCTGTTCTTATTTATAAGTTATTATGATAGTATTGGACTGGTTGGACCCGAACCCTAAGCCATATTGGTCTGTGTGTGAACATTAATTCCCTCCTCCAGGAGGTGTTGTGATCACTTTGCTTTGTGTGTTTGTTTGTTTGTTTTTTAGCAACTTTAGTGTAAAACTCTTCCCCCCATCTTTCCCAAATCTTCCCCACAGATAGGCCTAGGCCCTGGGACCAACCCAGTACATTTTGGTCCCAGTAGGACAAAGTTCAAAGTCACAGCAAGGTCACAACATCTACAGTTTTCCATCTGTCATCATTGAGACATTTTCCAAAATTCATCAAAAATTCAAAACGACTCCGATTCTCCCCCAGTTGGATCCACCTGTAGCTTAGAACAATCTCTTGTATCTGGAACTAAATTGTCCACATCCACTGTGAAATGTGGACTCTGTGGACATTTATATTGAACACTGAAAATCCCATTTACCACATATTTTTTGTTTATATATGTTTCTATGTGGTTACCTCCGCCAAGGAAGTTATGTTTTTGTCAGGGTTTTTTTTTTTGTTTTTTGTTTTTTTGTTTTTTTTTTATTCAAATGTTTATTCAGAACAGTCATACAAGATATTATACATGACATCAACCACACCAAGTGTACCGTTCTCTTTTGTTTTTTTAAAGAAGGAAAAAAAAAAAGAGAGCGAGAGAAAAGGGAAAATGTAAAAATGACATCTACAAGCCCGTACATCTAGCCAACCACACCTCCAGGAAACAAGACAAAAAAAAGGGGGGGAGTGCATAAATACATTTATATGTATAAACACAAGGCAGCATTCTTAGTCATAATGTAAAAAAAAAAAGCCTAACAGTGCACATGTACATGTAGTATTAGGAAATTCAAGCACAATAGGTGACCATGAACATAAGAGTAGCACAGAAAAGAACACACACAAAGTTTTAAAAAGAAAACCTTTGAGGGAAGAGAGTTAGTACCATCTTCTATGTTCAAAGTCAGGTTTGCCAAGGTTATATATGAAATCCAAGGTGCCCAACAATTTTTAAATTTCGTTTGTTTGTTTGTTGTTTGTTTATTTGTTGGTTAGTTAGCAAGGTAACTCAAAAAGTTAAGGATGGATTTTAATGAAATTTTCAGGAAATGTTGATACTGGCACAAGGAACAAATGATCAAATTTTGGCAGAGGTCTGCACTCTCCGAGTGCTTTTCTAGTTGTTAATATATTTAGGGTAATTCTTTCCATTTCCCAGAGTCATCCCAGGGCCCAGGTTGGACCCTTTGCTGGTCCGGTTTTGGCCCACAGGCCACATGTTTGACACCACTGGTTTAATGTGACTGCGTCTGAACCCGTCACACAGAATCAAGTCGATTATCTTTTGCACGTGTGTTTTATTCTTAATGATTAACGTCAAATGTGTCGGCTCTTCCCAAACATTATTTACTGTGAGCACCAAACAAAGCAGCGTCGTCCTGTTGATTGACTTTGTTTCAGTTGAACCCAGGTCATAAAAGCAAAGGCTGCGGTGTTGTTATTACCCTGTAAAAGCTGGGCTGATATAAAAGGCAGCTGACCACAGCAGGAACCCGAACCCGAACCCTAAAATCAGAACTAACATCGTCCTCATGTGTCCAGATGTGGATCCTTGTGCATCCATCCTTAGATCCTGATCTGAGGGAAAAACCAACCTGACTACAAACAGCACATTAGAACTGGGCACCGATAGAATAGAATAGAGTAGAATAGAATAGAATAGAATAGAATAGAATAGTCTTTATTGTCATTGTGTGTTCAGTTCTACTCCAGTCAGTGCAACAATATGAATAAAAAAGCCAATATGTCAATAAATAAGAACAGAGCAAATATAAAAGGACAAAGAACAAAAATAAACATCATCTGTCCCAAGTGGAGAAGTTTGATGCTTCTTCATACAGTCCTACTGCAGAAGACAGAACTGACCCCTAACCCTAATCTGAACCCTAACCCCAAACCCCTAACCCCACATGACAGAACTGAACCCACATCAGCGTGTGAAACTCATGTGTGTCATGTTCACTGTCCACTCACACCACGGCTGCATCAAAGGGTTAGAATGATATGTTTTCTATAAGTTATAAATGTTAGGGTTATATGTGTTATGTATGTTATATGTGTTCTATATGTTAGGGTTCTACAAGTGTATGTGTGTGTTCTATATGTGTGTGTATGTGTTCTGTGTGTGTGTATGTGTTCTATATGTATGTGTTCTGTGTGTGTGTATGTGTTCTATATGTATGTGTTCTGTGTGTGTGTGTGTGTGTTTTATATGTGTGTGTATGTGTTCTGTGTGTGTGTATGTGTTCTATATGTATGTGTTCTGTGTGTGTGTGTTCTACGTGTGTGTGTGTGTGTGTGTTTTATATGTGTGTGTATGTGTTCTGTGTGTGTGTATGTGTTCTATATGTATGTGTTCTGTGTGTGTGTGTGTGTGTGTTCTACGTGTGTGTATGTGTTCTATATGTATGTGTTCTATGTGTGTGTGTTCTACGTGTGTGTGTTCTATATGTGTGTGTATGTGTTCTATATGTATGTGTTCTGTGTGTGTGTATGTGTTCTATATGTATGTGTTCTGTGTGTGTGTGTTCTACGTGTGTGTGTGTGTTTTATATGTGTGTGTATGTGTTCTATGTGTGTGTATGTGTTCTATATGTATGTGTTCTGTGTGTGTGTGTGTGTGTGTTCTACGTGTGTGTATGTGTTCTATATGTATGTGTTCTATGTGTGTGTGTTCTACGTGTGTGTGTTCTATATGTGTGTGTATGTGTTCTATATGTATGTGTTCTGTGTGTGTGTATGTGTTCTATATGTATGTGTTCTGTGTGTGTGTGTTCTACGTGTGTGTGTGTGTTTTATATGTGTGTGTATGTGTTCTGTGTGTGTGTATGTGTTCTATATGTATGTGTTCTATGTGTGTGTGTTCTACGTGTGTGTGTTCTATATGTGTGTGTATGTGTTCTATATGTATGTGTTCTATGTGTGTGTGTGTTCTACATGTGTGTGTTCTATATGTGTGTGTATATGTTCTATATGTATGTGTTCTGTGTGTGTGTGTGTGTTCTACGTGTGTGTGTGTTCTATATGTGTGTGTATGTGTTCTATATGTATGTGTTCTATGTGTGTGTGTGTTCTACGTGTGTGTTCTATACGTGTGTGTATATGTTCTATATGTATGTGTTCTGTGTGTGTGTGTGTGTTCTATGTGTGTGTGTGTGTGTGTTCTATATGTGTGTGTATGTGTTCTATGTGTGTGTATGTGTTCTATATGTATGTGTTCTATGTGTGTGTATGTGTTCTATATGTATGTGTTCTGTGTGTGTGTTCTACGTGTGTGTGTGTGTGTTTTATATGTGTGTGTATGTGTTCTATGTGTGTGTATGTGTTCTATATGTATGTGTTCTATATGTGTGTATGTGTTCTATGTGTGTGTGTTCTACATGTGTGTGTGTTCTATATGTGTGTGTATGTGTTCTATATGTATGTGTTCTATGTGTGTGTGTGTTCTACGTGTGTGTGTGTGTTCTATATGTGTGTGTATGTGTTCTATATGTATGTGTTCTGTGTGTGTGTGTGTTCTACGTGTGTGTGTGTTCTATATGTGTGTGTATGTGTTCTATATGTATGTGTTCTATGTGTGTGTGTTCTACGTGTGTGTGTTCTATATGTGTGTGTATGTGTTCTGTGTGTGTGTATGTGTTCTATATGTATGTGTTCTATGTGTGTATGTGTTCTATGTGTGTGTGTTCTACGTGTGTGTGTTCTATATGTGTGTGTATGTGTTCTATGTGTGTGTATGTGTTCTATATGTATGTGTTCTATGTGTGTGTGTTCTACGTGTGTGTTCTATATGTGTGTGTATGTGTTCTGTGTGTGTGTATGTGTTCTATATGTATGTGTTCTATGTGTGTGTATGTTTTCTATATATATGTGTTCTATGTGTGTGTGTTCTACGTGTGTGTGTTCTATATGTGTGTGTATGTGTTCTGTGTGTGTGTATGTGTTCTATATGTATGTGTTCTATGTGTGTGTATGTTTTCTATATGTATGTGTTCTGTGTGTGTGTGTTCTACGTGTGTGTGTGTGTGTTCTATATGTGTGTGTATGTGTTCTATGTGTGTGTATGTGTTCTATATGTATGTGTTCTATGTGTGTGTGTTCTACGTGTGTATGTGTTCTATGTGTTGTGGTTCTATGTGTGTATGTGTTCTATGTGTGTATGTGTTCTATGTGTTGTGGTTCTATGTGTGTATGTGTTCTATGTGTTGTGGTTCTATGTGTTGTGGTTCTATGTGTGTATGTGTTCTATGTGTTGTGGTTCTATGTGTGTATGTGTTCTATGTGTGTATGTGTTCTATGTGTTGTGGTTCTATGTGTGTATGTGTTCTATGTGTTGTGGTTCTATGTGTGTATGTGTTCTATGTGTTGTGGTTCTATGTGTGTATGTGTTCTATGTGTGTATGTGTTCTATGTGTTGTGGTTCTATGTGTGTATGTGTTCTATGTGTTGTGGTTCTATGTGTGTATGTGTTCTATGTGTTGTGGTTCTATGTGTTGTGGTTCTATGTGTGTATGTGTTCTATGTGTTGTGGTTCTATGTGTGTATGTGTTCTATGTGTTGTGGTTCTATGTGTGTATGTGTTCTATGTGTTGTGGTTCTATGTGTGTATGTGTTCTATGTGTTGTGGTTCTATGTGTGTATGTGTTCTATGTGTTGTGGTTCTATGTGTGTATGTGTTCTATGTGTGTATGTGTTCTATGTGTTGTGGTTCTATGTGTGTATGTGTTCTATGTGTTGTGGTTCTATGTGTGTATGTGTTCTATGTGTTGTGGTTCTATGTGTGTATGTGTGTTCTATGTGTGTATGTGTTCTATGTGTTGTGGTTCTATGTGTGTATGTGTTCTATGTGTTGTGGTTCTATGTGTGTATGTGTTCTATGTGTTGTGGTTCTATGTGTGTATGTGTTCTATGTGTTGTGGTTCTATGTGTTGTGGTTCTATGTGTGTATGTGTTCTATGTGTTGTGGTTCTATGTGTGTATGTGTTCTATGTGTTGTGGTTCTATGTGTGTATGTGTTCTATGTGTGTATGTGTTCTATGTGTGTATGTGTTCTATGTGTTGTGGTTCTATGTGTGTATGTGTTCTATGTGTTGTGGTTCTATGTGTGTATGTGTTCTATGTGTTGTGGTTCTATGTGTGTATGTGTTCTATGTGTTGTGGTTCTATGTGTGTATGTGTTCTATGTGTTGTGGTTCTATGTGTGTATGTGTTCTATGTGTTGTGGTTCTATGTGTGCTGTGTTGCTGTGAACATGTTGGACTCATAAACGCAGCCTTTGGACTGTGGCTGTGGAAGCTCTGCCGTTCTACCACTGCTGCTCAGAGGCGTGTGAAGACGCACACAGATGCAAACAAACGGAGGACAGTTGTCACTTCCTGTTTGACCTGCACATGCTCAGTCTGTAACTGTCTGCTGCCCCCTGCTGGACACGTGTCCTGTCTTGTCTTTGTTTATGCAGTATCAGCTGTCCAGCTCTTTCGTTCCGTTCCTCTTTCAGTCCAGTTTCGTCTCAGTGGGTCGGACCAGTCAAATAATGAACAGTGAAAAAAGCCAAATCACATGATGAAAATGTTTACATCTACAACATGTCCTTTAAAAATACCAATAACATCAACAACCACGAACATCCTGAAATTGATTGAGGAAAATAGGTGCAGTTTGATGAATATTGTGCCTCAGTTTATCACATGTACGTTCTGACTTAGAGATGATCTGAAAAAACACAAACCTCCAGTAACAGGCAGACTGGTCCAATCAGAGGTTTCATTTTGTTGTTCATTGTTCTGATTATTCACATTGTGACAGAATAGTTTATACATGTAAACACGTTCATGTCCTTTTCCTGTTTTTCCACTAAAGTGCTGCTGTGTTTGTGTGTTCAGGACCTGGTGGACTGGAGGAAGCCTCTGGCCTGGCAGGTCGGCCTCCTGGGAGAGAAGTACGACGCATGGGTCCATCAGCCCGTCGACAGACCCATCCGACTGTTCGGAAACCCACTGCTGGAAGCCGGCACCAAGACCTCCTGGTAACCCCCAAACCCTAACCCTGAACGCCCTGGACTGTTGTTTATTAATATTGTCAGTGTAATTGTTGCATTTTGTGAATTCATCCCGTGGGCCAAATTGGACCCTTTGGTGGGCCAGTTTTGGTCCACAGGTCTTATGTTTGACCCCCCTGTGCGTCTGTGAATCCCAGTGTGAAATGCCAGTTGTGTCCCTGCAGGTACTGGGTCCCAGTGGTCTGGCTTCCTATTGTCTTCTATCTCAGCTGGTACTGCTACACCACCTTAGCAAAAGGCAACACCAGGATAGTCCTCACCTCAGGTAACTCACCCTAACCCTGACCCTACTAACCTGTTTGTTTATATTTTATTTGTTTGTTTCCATCCTGTTCATGTACATGCAGCCTTTCTACTCCATAGTTTTGGTGTCCTGTTGACGTGTCCTCCTCCGTTGTGTCTTCCTTCCTTCCCAGACTTCTCCATCCCTGTCCATAAGTACGTCTTCCCTCTGCTCTTCCTCCTGGGCTGGTTTATGTGGTCGTTCATCGAGTACTGCATCCATCGCTTCGTCTTCCACATGAAGCCTCCGGCCCATAACTACTACCTCATCACACTGCACTTCCTTCTGCATGGACAGCATCACAAGGTACCAACACCAGCAGGGACACATGGACCTGGGGGGACGCTGAAAGGACAAGTCCACAGGAAGAAGAAGATGAAGATATGAATAAATAGACTGGTTGTCCAACAGTCTGTGACAGATTGAACTGGTCCGCAGTGGACCAGTTCAATCTGTCCACAGACTGTTGTCCATTTGTGTACCTTTGGCATTAGTCGTCTTCGTTCCACACTGACTTGTCTTCTTCTTCTGTGTTTCAGGCTGACCTGTGTCACCTTTCGTTAATAATCCTAAACTCCCATCCCTTGTTCCTCCACAGTCTCCGTTCGATGGCTCTAGGTTGGTCTTTCCTCCCGGCCTGGCATCCCTAGTGGTGGGAACTTTCTACGTAATCCTCCAAAACCTGCTCCCAGGCGTCCTTGGGGTGTCGGTGTTTGTCGGGGGACTCTGTGGCTACGTGGTCTACGACATGATCCACTACTACCTTCATTACGGATCGCCCAAGAGAGGCTCGTACATGTACGGCCTGAAGGCCTACCACGTCAAACACCACTTTGAGCACCAGAGGGCAGGTGGGCACCCCGACCCCCCAGGGGGGTTCTACATGTGTATGTGACATGTGTAGGGTTAGGTCAGTGTGAGTTCAGTTATGCTGCGTTTCCACTACGTGGAACCGGCTCGACTCGGCTCGGCTCGACTCTGGTACCAGGTCCTATTCCAGACCGTTTCCATTACAGGATACTATTGACTTTACAGTACCTGGTCGTCATAGCGATGTGGTGCGTTCCTTCTGTGCCCTCTGCTCAGAGTTGCTGATAAACTCGCTCGTTGCATGTTGTCTCATCAAGCTCATGCTGAATTTTTACGTCTGAACCTCCTGGACAAACCATGGTGTAGTTTTACAGACTGTCATCATGTGGATTCACCTACTGACAGATTTACTGTCAACGTCTGCATCTGTTTTTTGGAAAAGGGCGGGGCACAGAGACGACTCTGACCAATCAGTGGTCTGCAGTGTTTACACAGTGTCACCTTTTAGTATCTGGTCCCCAGTCCTGGAACCTCCGTGGAGGTGAGACCAAAAAACTAGTACCAGGTACCAGATTCCAGGTCCTTTTTCATAATGGAAACACAAAAAGGCCGAGTCGAGTCGATACCACATAGTGGAAACGCAGCATAAATACATCCATGATGACCGCCCACAAAACGACACTGTGGTTGGTCCAGGAGGTTCAGACATTTCTGTTCTTCTTTTTCTTCTTCTCTTCCTCTTTGTTTTTACTGTCAGCTGTGTCGTGTTGAAGATGACGTCATGTAAGTTACGTGCAGCGTCACTATGACGACTAGGTACTCTGGAGTTAGTCCACTCCTGTAATGGAAACGGCCTCCAGGAATAGTACCTGGTACCTGAGTTGAGTTGAGTCGAGACAGTACCACGGTTTACAGCTGCTTTAGAGTCCAGTCAGAAGGCCTTTCAGTAGAAGGCCGTTCAGTAGAAGGCCTTTCAGTAGAAGACCTTTCAGTAGAAGGCCGTTCAGTAGAAGGCCTTTCAGTAGAAGACCTTTCAGTAGAAGGCCGTTCAGTAGAAGGCCTTTCAGTAGAAGGCCTTTCAGTAGAAGGCCTTTCAGTAGAAGGCCGTTCAGTAGAAGGCCGTTCAGTAGAAGGCCGTTCAGTAGAAGGCCGTTCAGTAGAAGGCCGTTCAGTAGAAGGCCTTTCAGTAGAAGGCCTTTCAGTAGAAGGCCTTTCAGTAGAAGGCCTTTCAGTAGAAGGCCTTTCAGTAGAAGGCCGTTCAGTAGAAGGCCTTTCAGTAGAAGGCCGTTCAGTAGAAGGCCTTTCAGTAGAAGGCCGTTCAGTAGAAGGCCTTTCAGTAGAAGGCCGTTCAGTAGAAGGCCGTTCAGTAGAAGGCCGTTCAGTAGTTGAACCTGCTCCAGTTAAACCCATGGATAAGGCTGGTTTCCGCAGCTTTAACCTTTTGATTCGACCAGTGTTTTGAGATGGTAAAAGGCTGATGATGTCACTGATTTGCTGTGTCCGTTCAAGTTTCGGTCCGAGTCCACTGTTAAAGCTTCTAACAGTAGTCCTTCCCTCAGATTTGTAACGGCTTTAACCCCTTGATGGTCATATTTATTTGCAATTGTGGTAAAGAAATGTATTTGCATTGTTGTTGTGACACAGAATTAGGAGTAGATTTTTAATGTAAATATCACACCTACTGTAACTATGATGCAAGTTAGTACTCAGCAGAAAACGTCTGAATCAGTAGAGATGTGTTCCTTTAATTTGACTCTTTATTTCTTTCTGTAGGTTTTGGAATCACCTCCACGTTCTGGGACCACCCCTTTAACACAGTCATCCCAGACGAGAAGTTCTAACAGAAACCAGGCTCTAGTCCAGGGCCACACATTAGACCCATCAAACCCAGACCCATAGCATCTAACCCTAACATTAACCCTAACCCCAACCCTAACCCACGGAGGAAGCCCCCCCCCCCCCCCCCCCCCCGAGGACTGTGCAGCTCATCCTCCTGTACACCTGTACTCTAGGGCGCACATCCACCTGCTGTTTTCTTGTTCTGTTTTAAAAATCCAGCCAATATTCTTTCCTTGTGTGTGTCGACCAATGGAATCATCATCTGATTCTACAGCCAGTAACAGAGGGAGGGGCGGAGACAACACAAGGACACATGTCCGTCTGTACTTTGATCTGTAGCCATGGGTAACTTCACCTAAAGCAGGGCTGTCAAACATGCGCCAAAGGGTCCGATCGGGGCCGCCGGATGAATTTGCAAAGTGCAATAATTACACTGAAGATATTTACAGTCAACGGTGTCAGTGTCATTTTAGTTCAGGGGCCACATACAGACTAATATAATCTCTAATGAGTCCAAATGTTCTTCTTGGTTTGATGTGAAAAAATAATGTTACATTACGCTGATATATAATTTAATAATAATATACTAATAGAAAATTACAACTCCAAATTTTCTCGTTGTTTTTGTGTAAAAAAAAATAACATTAAATGATGAAACTATTTACATACGCAAACAATCCTTTAACAATAAAATGTGCATAACCTGAACAAATATGAACAACATGAAGTGTGTTTAGAGAAGTCAGTGCAATTGTACCAATATTCTGCCTGTTATTAAAGGTTTGTGTATTTGTAAATGATAAACTGAGGCTGTTTTTTCAGGTTAATCACACCTTTTTCATTTTGATGGTTTTGTAAATATTAGAGCTGCAACCGATTAATCGATTAGGTGCTTGAAGCCAATGCAAAAATTCCAGATTCATTTAATCGACTCAAATTGATTGAAGGGAAATATTCTATTGCAGTTTTCCTGAACTGAAGCTTCTTTGTGCATCACAATAAGCGTCCGTGTGAAACACAACAGTGGAACCAATGTTTAACAGCAGAGAAATGAAGGAAACAAAACTTGGATTCAGGAGAACTGTGATTGAATGATTTTTTTGGATCACTTTGAGTCGATTAATCGGTTGCAGCTCTCGTAAATATAAATATTTTCATAATTTAATGTTATTTTTTGCACTAAAACAAAGAAAAAGGGAGTTGTCATTATTTATATGCGCTTATTATTTTACTGATCCGTCCTGCTCGATATCAAATGTGGCCGATGAAATAAAATGAGTTGAACACCTGTGAGCTAAAGGATTAACTGTAGACTACGACAGGAAACTAAAACCACAAAAAGCACAAACGCTGTAAGTAAAACAGCTTTAAGAAACGTGGACTCACACACTGAGTGGGCCATTCCTATTTTTGGGGGCATTTCTTTGTACATATTTGGTCCGGGGGGGTGGGGCTACATTCTACAGGTTAGGGGATAACTGGATTGTGACACCGCACCGACACAAGAACCTGCATCAAACACATCAGTGATGCAGGACGTAACCCCGCCCCCAGGCCAAACGCCCCAAAAAACAGGAGTCCCCACTGAGCGGAGAGGGAAAAGGAAGTGCTAGATGGGGGGGTGGATGTGACAGAAAAAGAATAAGAGAGAGGGGGACAAAGTGTGTGAAAGAGATGGGAAGACCTAAAAAAGAGGGACCCCAAACTGTGTCATAAGTTCACTCAGGAAACAAACACACCGTACTTTAACAGCTGGTAGAGTCCCCCCCACCCCCCCACCCCCGCTCCTACATATGGTACAAACTAGCCTGCTAATGCTAACGCTAATACCGCTGCTGCTTCAAGAAGTTAATGTCAGCTGTGAACAGAAACGACAAAGCCCCGGCAGCGGGTTTCAGACTTTCAGAAACTAGCCTTAACTTATTAATTACCAGCAAAAAAAGTCCGATTATACTATAACACGCTTAAAGCAACGTAGCAACTGCTCATGGCGATGTTTGAATCCTGTTTTCTCTCTTCGTCGTCAATGCTACAACGAATGTGTGAAATATATTTGTAAGATGCTTTGTACAGGAGAGATTTCCGACTTTATTTTGCACCAGCTTTACGTTGTCAGGTGTGATGGATGGATGGATGGATGGATGGATTGGATGGATGGGAGAGAGTTGCCATGGTGACAGAGACGCATATGAAGGCATGAGGTCATCCTGTCAGAGTTCCTGCTGTGGGATCATGAGGTCACCAGCGAATGCACGTGTGTTTTCCCAAAGAAAAACGATGAGTCCGTTTCCATGCACACAAATATTTCGTCATGAAAAGAACTTATTCTGTTTGAATGTCCTGAATGTGGCCTTTGTCCTTTGAAGACATGGGATGAGTTGATAGTATTCCTGTATTTTCAGTCAGCTGGGGTCAGCGTTAGGGTTCGACAAAGAGCCTCTGATAGACAAACCAGTTTACGACTCAATGTTTAGTGCTTGAAAAAATTATCTTAAAGCAAATTAAAAAAAAAAAAAAGCAAACAAGACTTCTGCATCTTCTGGACTTCTGCATCTGTCGGACTTCTGCATATCTGACAAAAGCTTTGATTCAATTCTCTGACTTTTCAGACGTGGAAGCAGTACCCATCGACTCCATCGGACATGACTCAGACTCAGTAGCAGCTTTTCTAAACAGTATTTCACATACTTTTACATATATTTGACTTATACCTACTTTTCCATAGTGGAGTGAAACACTAGTCCCTTTTCCATTGACTCTCAAATTGTGTGAATTTAACTTGCACATAAAAATTTGTCTAATGGAAAATTAACAATTTCACCAAAACTCTTGTTTTTCCATGAAAATTTTTTGTGCTTGCAAGAGGTGGTTTTTTTGGTGTAGTTAAATTGGTCTATGACCCAAAACTGTACTGGAAAGACCTTTGAGTCCAACTAGAGTCACATGACCAAAACAAACAGATGTTTATGGACGTTAGAACAAGAGAAGAAGAGTTAAACCCACACGTGTGTGTATGTGTGGACACACCAGGAAAGCACATCAGTTTAGAATTTAGTAGGAGATAGAGGAGGAAGCAGCATTCTAGATTCAAACCAACACACATTTGTGTTCTGTTCATGGAAGGACTGACACTGACATCTACCACAAGAAAGAAACTCAGCAGCACAGCAGGACTGAATGGACACAGCAGCAGAACACACCTGTGTTTGGAACGCATTTATAGAAACATGGGACAGTTTAGGACAGATGGACCAAAGACACTAGTGTCATATCCTTTATCTATGTCATCTTGTCATTTGAAGTCAGGAGAGAAAACTCCAGGAGGATGAGGAGTGTTGGTTTTCCCACTGTTATTAGCTTCTGTAGCTTTAAAGGCTATGAACAGGAAATCGATAATTCTCTTTTCAACGCAGTGCTCGAGGAAATGCAGGAAACTTGTAAAACCACTGGTCTGAATTTTCCTTTGAATAGCTGTACATAAACCGGATTATTACACTAATATTCATTTTCACTGGTCACATACGAACAAGTTATCAGGAATTTCGTCAAAAGCCAAAATATTTTGTGCATGTAAACGTAGTCATGATGATGCGGACACAGTGTAGGTGGGCGTGGCCTCATGTTTCCCTGCAGGATGACGAATGCTGAAGCATCTGAGTGCACGGCAGGACGCTCTGACGGCGACAGACTGATCCTCAACGTCTCCTCGAAACGCCAGGCGACAACACCGACAACAAAAGCAGAACAAAGTTCATTCAAACTATTGACAACAGAGCACAATGAAATAGTCTGTTTCCGTCCAGCTAATAGAAAGAAGATTCATACATAATATATATTTGTACATACTCTTAACAATGTAAACATCTGTTTTCAGAAACTTTTTGAAGAAAACTAAAAAAAAAAAAAAAGATTCAATCTGTTTGCTTTTTCGAATGTAATTCAGTGAAGCAATAACAGAGTCTTTTAAGGTAAACCTTCTGAGGGCTACGTGGCCAAAACCCTGTCTCTGAGGATCGAATAATTAAAAAAAAAAAAAAACAAGTTTCAGCAGGGCTTGAGCTCCACAATATGTCTAATAATAAAAACCAACAGGTTCCAGCTTCACATTATGTCCCTTTCACTTTTTGACATTGTCAAACAATAACAGTTGCATTTCTAATGAATGTACCAGACATCTGGAAGAATCACCACCTCCACTATGTAACACAAGAAAACCAAAAACCTATTTTTGGATGTTTGTATTGATGAAGATAATATGATGATGATGATGATGATGATGATGAGTAGACGTCTGATGATAATAAATCATAATGATGCATGGTTACATTTGCTGCAGAGCTAAATGAAAGGATTCCACCTGTTGGAATAAAGTCCATACAGATCTTATTTATGTATTTATATCATGAGGATCAACACAACAGCTTGTAAGCTTTAATTCTGACAAGTGAACTTTTCCATGTCCTAAATTATGCAGCAAAAAAAAAATAATATTTTCTAAATCTGTTTACTATAATATCTTATAAGTTTTATTTTGGAATTTTAAATGTCTATGCAAATACCAGGTGTTTGTAAATAAATGTCAGTATATTTCTGGTTGGTCTACCTGCCTTGATTTTTAATATTCATGTTCAGGGGTTTTCACTGGTCCTGTTCCTTCACAGCACCACCTACTGGTCAAGTGTGCTTTCTTTTCTAAATATGTCTATCTTTGCCAATTTTATTTTCTTCTGGATATTCCATTTATTTCAGGGTTCCCGTTGGGTCTTCAGTAGGGATGGGAATTGAGAACCGGTTCTTTTTTGAGAACCAGATCCCAGTAGCGTGATTCCTTGAAACTGTTTGCCTGTTTAATGATTCTGCTTATCGATTCCGCCTTCGTTGCACATGTGTGATGACGTCACGCGTATGCTGCAATGTTTTGATCAGAACGTTGTGACAGTTTGAGTTTGATGCTTTAATTTATTTATTTTAAATTATTTTATTATATTGATTTTTCAGGGGTGCCAGCCAGGTCTCTCTCCTGACATATAAGATGTTAGGTTAGTCAGTGTAAGTCAGTCTTTAGCTTGAGTCTCAAACCACACAAAGGATGTGAGTTTTAATTAAACTCACACCCCACACATTAAATGACAAAGAAAAGAACACACATTCAAACCATGTAAAATTCAAAATCATGTATTAAACAATGATTATAAAAAAAAACTCACACAAATTCAAACCCACAGTTGAAAACCCAACCCACAGAAAACCCAAAGTCCAAACTCAACAAAATCCACCAACCAAGCAAAAATTCGAACTTAAATCTTCCACAATTTAAACAGTCTTTTGAAAGAAGAAAGTAACAAAAAAAACAGTTCAGTCCATTTAAACGAAAAATTCCATTCCGGGTTTTCCAGTTTTTCCAAAGAGAGAAAAAAAATAATTCAGTTCATTTCAGTTCGTTTGTAAAAAAAAAAAAACAAGCGCACAGTTCAGGTCAAGGCTTTTTTTAAAAAAAACGAGAAAGCAGGAAAAAACTTACTCACACACTCCAATGGTCGCAGTCAGTCAGTCCGTCAGTCAGTCCAGTCCAGTCAGTCTGTGATCCATTCCGGGTTATTGCTGCTGGTTTGCTGGTACGTGAGGGAGACTGTCTTGCTGCAGTGAGATGGATGGATGTGATGCACCAGAGGGAGAAAACGGACGGAGATGAACAGAGTTGTAAACGGGATTAACTGCCGTACTTTTTTGTCTCTACTAACGAGCTGTTGCTCCGACGCTTCCGTGTCGTGCCGACTCGAACGCACCGCCGCACTCTCCGAATGCGGATATGGGGGGGGTATTTAAAAACTGCCGCCAACTTCGGGCGAATCAGGTGTCGATGCTGTGGTGACAATTTCCGGCGTGGATCTGGATGCCAACATGCATGTTACAGGGTGTGTGTGTGTGTTTGGGGCAACTTCCAGGTTGTCACAACGTAGCCAACATGGTGTCGAGACAGAAATGGTCCAAACAGACCACACCAGGTCCAAACAGACCACACCAGGTCTAAACAGACCACACCAGGTCCAAACAGACCACACCAGGTCTAAACAGACCACACCAGGTCTAAACAGACCACACCAGGTCCAAATAGACCACACCAGGTCTAAACAGACCACACCAGGTCTAAACAGACCACACCAGGTCCAAACAGACCACACCAGGTCCAGCTGTGACACTGTCAAAGCTTCCATTTCTCAAACATTTGTCCAGATGTGATTCATTTGATTCTCTTCTTAGCGGCTCTTGTGAATCTAGCGGCAGAGTGAACACCAGGCCGTCATCTGGGCCCAGTTCCAGTTCTGGTGCAGGCAACAAACGTCGTACCCCCTGAAATACAAGTTTCCAAAGGTAGAGGAAAGGAAATGAGGAGCACAACAACAGGAGACGGGCCGAGCTGAACTGGTTCCACGTAGTAGAAATACAGCAATAGAAGAATTAGAAAAGAGTCTGTAGTTTCACTTTCACTGCCCCCCCCCCCCCCCCCCCGAACTGGGCCTGCCGTCATGTGTTATTATTTGTACATACTGTATATGTTCTATTTTCTGTGCAGATGGAAATATAAAAGACAGTTCATGCAAACACACCTGTTTGTACTCTTTTATTCCCTCACCCAATGAGAATCGGATCGATAAGCAAAATCGATAATGGAATCGTTAAATTCTTATCGATTCCATCCCTAGTCTTCAGTCTTTCGAAGGTGTTACATTTGATACGGTAGGTGTTCAGCTCTGTTTCCATAAACTGGGTTTAAATGTGTCTGTTAAATGTCCAAGATGCAGAGACAGTAACGTTAGTCCGCTCAGTTCCACCCATTCCAACTCAACCATTTATTTGGAAATTAGGAACCAGTTTTCGCTAACTTTGCAGCTGCAGTGAGAAAGGTCTGGGAACAGTAGGAATCAATGCGTTGGAGAAAATAAATACTTTTCCTAAATTGGATTGTGGGAGCTTAAATGCATCCTTGTCTTTGGAACGAACCTGGACAATGTTCAAATCAGCTGATTCCAGAATATTTGATAATTATTTCATCCTAATTACTCATTTATCTGCTTTACCCTCTTTCTCTAAAGTTAGTGAAAAATGGTTCATATTCTAGAGTAATAAAATATCTGGTTGGAAGTTTTTTAGACTTTGACACATGTGACTGATAATTGGTTGCCATTTTCTTATTATAAAATTAATATGGATTTAATAATGTTAATTTAAAGTGATTATCCTATAGATGGAAAACAGTATGTGTCATTAAATAAGCATAACTCAAAAAGGGCGAAGCTATAATGTGGAGTTCAGGGGTGTAGAATTGCGTAGGGACTCTAGGGACATGGGAATCGATAAGAATTTAACGATTCCGATTCCATTATCGATATTGCTTATCAACCTGGTTCCTTATCGATTCTCTTATCAATTCTCATTGGGTGAGGGAATAAAAGAGTACAAACGGGTGTGTTTGCATGAACTGTCTTTTATATTTCCATCTGAACAGAAAATAGAACATACACAGAATGCAGGGGCGTTGAACTGCAGAGGGACACTAGGGACCCGTCCCTACCAGTATGACCGCTGTCCGTAGTGTTTAGTCAATGACTCTGGCACACAAAGGGTTAATAGTCGGTCTCTGCTAGAAGTCCCGCCTCTAACCTAATTCTCACTCTCCAATTGGCTCTGCGGTTTTGCTATCGTACATGTGATTGGCCGTCCCCGCTGTCACTCCATCTACTTGTAAAAGCTACAGTTATCAGCTCTTTGGACCAGACAGGAGGCAGGTCATATCACTAACGGCTTATTGTAAGGTGTCAACGTGTGCATTTGTTCTGCCTGGGTCACGTCAGCTAGACGGGTTTGAATATCACAGGTGTCATTTACATTTGTTCATGTGTGTTTGCCTGCATGCAGAGCCGGTTAGTGGCATAGGCTGATAACTGATAACATGAGAATTTCTCGTTTTCTGTCTTAAAAATAAAGAAATGAGAGGGAAAAAAAACCAAAAACAAAACAACAACCCCCCCTGTAATTTCTCAGGTGAGCTCTCTCAGATCAGTGCTCACTGTGTGTGTGAGTGACAGAGACAGAGTGGAGCTGAATGACAGACAGGTGTAGAGCTGAACATCCAGGTAAAGGTTGGACAGTTTATCACCATGAAAAGGCCTGAGCTGCACAGTTTAGAAGAGGAGGATGAAAAGAAATCCAATTAGGTATAGGTGTGTAACCTTTTATAATGTTTAAATACGTTTGATGTTATTAGCTACAGCTAGCTGAACTGAAGCAAAGTTGGCTAATAATGGAACTGTGGATGATTAAGATATGAGAGATCTGCTAAGGTGTGGTTTACTGCTGCTGTGTGTGTGTGTGTGTGTGTGTGTGTGTGTGTGTGCTGCTATGTTTCTATTTGATTCATATGTTTCTATGTGGTTTACTGCTGGCTGCTTTGTGCATCTCCTTTCTTGCTTCATGTATCTTCTCTTCGTGCCCCCCCCCCCCCCATATGTATGTGTTTGTGTGCATGTATGTGTTTTTAAGGAGGGGGGGGCACCAAATTCATATCTGGCCTAAGGTGCCAAAATGGCTAGAACCGACTGACTATGAGTGTTTGCTTGTTTGATCAGCTCTACATGACGTGAAATTATGATCGCAAATGCACAAAAACATTAACTTTCAGTCGTGCTGCCCTGGAGCACTTTTGTTAAATCAAATCAAATTTTATTTATATAGCACCAAATCATAACAAAAGTTATCTCATGACGCTTTCCATATCGAGTTGGTCGAAACAAGACCAGACATTTGTGTCCCCACCAGTGTCACAATCAAACCTACTCCCTTGACAGTATGAACAAATAATAAGAACAGATGATGCCAGGCCCGGTTCGGGGGGGGGGGGGCATACAGTGAAAGTGAAACTACAAACTCTTGATTAATTCCTCTATTGCCACATTTCTACTACTTTGAACTGGTTCAACTAGGCTCGTTTTGTCTCCCATTGTTGTGCACCTCATTTCCTTTCCCTTCTTACCTTCGGAAACTTGTATTTGAGGAGTTACGACGTTTGTTGCCCACACCGGAACCAGAACCGGCCCGGCGTTCACTCTGCCGCTACATTCACAAGCGACGCTAAGTATCGAATCAAATACGTGACATTCATGTAAATGATTCACATGTGGACAAATGTTTGAGGATATTGGAGGGATTCTACCTTTAGAAGACATGGAAGCTGTGACAGTGTTCAACTGGACCTGCTGTGGTCTGTTTGGACCTGGTGTGGTCTGTTTAGACCTGGTGTGGTCTGTTTGGACCTGCTGTGGTCTGTTTAGACCTGGTGTGGTCTGTTTGGACCTGGTGTGGTCTGTTTGGACCTGGTGTGGTCTGTTTGGACCTGGTGTGGTCTGTTTGGACCTGGTGTGGTCTGTTTAGACCTGGTGTGGTCTGTTTGGACCTGGTGTGGTCTGTTTAGACCTGCTGTGGTCTGTTTGGACCTGCTGTGGTCTGTTTGGACCTGCTGTGGTCTGTTTGGACCTGGTGTGGTCTGTTTAGACCTGGTGTGGTCTGTTTGGACCTGGTGTGGTCTGTTTGGACCTGGTGTGGTCTGTTTAGACCTGCTGTGGTCTGTTTGGACCTGCTGTGGTCTGTTTGGACCTGTTGTGGTCTGTTTAGACCTGCTGTGGTCTGTTTGGACCTGCTGTGGTCTGTTTGGACCTGCTGTGGTCTGTTTAGACCTGCTGTGGTCTGTTTAGACCTGCTGTGGTCTGTTTGGACCTGGTGTGGTCTGTTTAGACCTGCTGTGGTCTGTTTGGACCTGCTGTGGTCTGTTTGGACCTGGTGTGGTCTGTTTGGACCTGGTGTGGTCTGTTTGGACCTGGTGTGGTCTGTTTAGACCTGCTGTGGTCTGTTTGGACCTGCTGTGGTCTGTTTAGACCTGGTGTGGTCTGTTTGGACCTGCTGTGGTCTGTTGTGGTCTGTTTGGACCGTTTCTGCTTCAACTCCATGTTGTCTTCGTTCTGACCAAAACAATGCAGCGTACATGTGACGTCATCGCGCATGCGCAACAAAGGCAGAATCGATAAGCAGAATCATTAAGCAGGCAAACGATTCCAAGGAATCGAGCTACTGGGAGCCGGTTCTCAAAGGAACTGGTTCTCAATTCTCATCCGTAGACCCGTCCCTACCAGTGTCCATCCACTACTGTGTACTCACTATCAGTCCGACCGCTGTCCGTAGTGTTTAGTCAATCATTCTGGCACACAAACAGTTAACAGTCGGTCTCTGCTAGAAGTCCTGCCTCCAAAGTAAATATCACTCTCCGATTGGCTCTTTGGTTTTGCTAACGTACATGTGATTGGCCGTCCCCTCTGTCTCTCCACCTGTTAGCTGAACTGCTAACGTCAGTTTTCAACATGTTTGTATTTGTTCTGCCTGAGTCACGTCAGCTACATGGATTTGAATATCAGTGGAGTCATTTATATGTACATTTAATAATAATAATAATAATAGTAATAATAATAATAATAATAATAATAATAATAATAATAATGAAATAATAATAATATTTTAATGTTTCACAGTCTGAGGTTAAACCCTGTGCATCTTTCAGTGTGTGTGCGTGCGTGTGTGTGTGTGTGTGTGTGTGTGTGTGTGTGTGTGTGTGTGTGCATGCATGCGTGTATATGTGTGTGTGCGTGTGTGTGTGTTTGTTATTGTCTTTCCTCCAGTGCAGGCGGGTGGAGCTTTAGGACCCTGAGCTGCAGTACAGCAGGAGGGAGGAGCCTGAATATAAACCCAACAACCGGACACACCCTGCAGTCCAGAGAAGTTCCTCTGCATTCCTGACACACACACACATATACACACATATACACATACACACACAGATACACAGATATAAGCACACACACAAAGCAGAAAACTGGGAGGACCCACACACTGAGGCTGAGGGTAAGACCACGACAACGACAACACTGCAGCTGCATACGGAGCTAAAGTGTGTGTGTGTGTGTGTGTCTACCAGGTGTTGTGTTATATTTCCTGTCTCATGCTGTGTCTATCTGTGTATTATTTGTGTCTTCCTGTGTGTATTATTTGGGTCTTTCTGTGTGTATTATGGGATGTTCATGCTCTGGTTTAGAAGCTGAAGCAGGACCACCTGGGTCACATGACTTTCTCTTTGCGTCTGTTTGTTTCACACCAGGCTGTGGTGGGTTTTTGGTTTTTTTAGTAAACGCACAGGAAGTTTAGCATGTGTTCTGCTGTTTCCCCTGGAGCAACAGCAATGTCTGCAGCAACAGCAACGTCTGCAGCAACAGCAACGTCTGCAGCAACAGCAGACAGGCAGTGTAGACATGTGGAGTAGAGGACCAAAAACTGAAACCTGTGTCTTCATCTGCAAACATATAAACAAACAAATATACACTGTAAAAAAAAAAAAAGAAAAAAAAAAGTGAAAAAAAACTATTATTCCGGCAGCAGGGGTGCTGAAAAAATACTGTTAAATAACAGAAAATTACCATCTGATAAAAATACGGCAATTTTCCATAATTAAAATATAGTTTTTTGCCCTAACTTTACAAGAAATTTTGCTTTTTTTTTTTTTTTTTTACTTTTTAATGTTTAATAAAGAATATTTACATGTATTACAACAATCAAATTACCGATAAATATGGACAAACATTGTTATAAAACAAATAATTGGGTTTAAAATTGCAGAAAAGTTCTGTTATTAGTTGGTGTTTATCACATAATTTTTTATTAAAAACTTGTATATCAATTAATATTTGATATAATAAAATGATATACCACACATGAAAACATTTGATTTATCTTTCATGACGTGTCAATTAACTGTAAATAAACCAATCGTCTGGGTTTAATTCCAACAATTTGCCATTAATTTAAGTTGATATGAAATATAAACATTTAAGGTTATTCCTCATTCAGTCATGTGGCTTTCACAGGTAAGTTCTTATAGAAGAAGCACAAGTTTGACATTAAGTCACACAGATCATAGAACAGATGTTAGCCACAGTGCAACTGAAACAGCACAAGAAGTGTTTTTAATTTGCAAGTTCAATTCTTGACATTACCTTAAACAAATATAGACGAACAAGAAAGCTGTTGTTCTGCCTGTGGCTCTGACTCATGGTGCACCTGAACAAAAATACAAAAACAAACACAAAAAGGCCAATAAACATTAGCATACACATGTGAACCCCACCTTTACACTAACAGCACAACCTGCTGAAGCCCTGCACAGAAAAACAACACTTCATCTACAACTGGCCCAATACCCACAATGCAATGCGGCAAACATACCACATTATCTGTACTTTTAAAAACTGTCATAATACAGAGAACCAACCATTTATATTTACACTATTCTACTGCTAATTTAAGAATATGTCAAGTGTTGTGGTTGAATGACAGATACTTTTCAATGAGACTCAGTTGTCCACTCCACTGATAAAAACTGTATTTGGACAGTTTATCAGTGCTTAGACATGTTATACATTCACAAAAATACATTTATTCAACATTTTTGTTGTGAAACCTCCTGTAATTACACAAGATATTTGTCAATTAACAAACAAGTCATTAAACTTTAAATGAACAGTTTAATCTCATGAATAGAAAAGAAATATTTGTGAAATTACGATACATTTGCAAATGTATTTTAACTGTATTTTTCTGTGAAAAAAAAAAAAAAATTAAAAATGGAAATTTTTTGGATATTCAGTCAATTTTACATTTGACATGTAAACTCAGTCTATTTTTGTCATTTCATTGATATTTTCCTGTATCTAAAAATACAGGAAAAATCTGTAAAATAAACGGTAAAAATTCTGTTAAATTACAGATTTTTTTTACAGTGTACAAACAAACAAACAGACATTTTACAAACTAAACAACTAATGGACTCGTCCTGTAAACCTCAGCAGATGAATGAACAGTGAACTCTAAATGTGAGTGTTTTCATTTCTTCCAGCGTCAGCATGAGGAAGGCCGCTGTGGGTGACGCCGGGGGGGGCAGTACCGGCGCCGATCTGGCTCCAGGTTCTACGGAACCTTCGAACCCTAAGGGCCGGACTAAACTGAGCTCCGCCTCCTGGGCGGGACCAGGCTGGACCAAAGTGAGCTGCCCCTGCTGTGTGTCGGACCGGGTCGACCCCCTGGTTCTGGTGAGGCTGGGACAGAAGGTCCGACCCGAGACCAAGAGGTGGATCATCAAACTGATAGGAAGTCCACAGAAGGACGGAGGTGAGGAGTCACATGACAGAGACCCTGGAAAGGACTGGAAAAAACTGGAAAAGACTGGAAAGGACTGGAAAAGACTGGAAAGGACTGGAAAAGACTGGAAAGGACTGGAAAAGACTGGAAAAGACTGGAAAGGACTGGAAAAGACTGGAAAGGACTGGAAAAGACTGGAAAGGACTGGAAAAGACTGGAAAGGACTGGAAAAGACTGGAAAAGACTGGAAAGGACTGGAAAAGACTGGAAAGGACTGGAAAAGACTGGAAAGGACTGGAAAAGACTGGAAAAGACTGGAAAGGACTGGAAAGGACTGGAAAAGACTGGAAAAGACTGGAAAAGACTGGAAAGGACTGGAAAAGACTGGAAAGGGCTGGAAAGGACTGGAAAGGGCTGGAAAGGACTGGAAAAGTATGGAAAAGACTGTAAATGAAAGTATATGAATGGATCCGCTGGTTTCCTTCCTGTCTGTCAGGCCACACTCTGTTGGTTCAGCTCAAATCCTTCAGGTCAGACCCCTCCCCAGTTTCCTCAGGTGTGCCCCAGGGCTCTGTCCTGGGCCCCCTTCTGTTCATCATTTACCTCCTCTCCCTCAGCTTCACAGATGACTCCCAGCTCGACCTCACCACCAAACCTTGTTCCACACTCCCTCCCTCACCTCCTGCCTCTCTAAAATTAAATCCTGGTTCACCTCCAGTTTCTTCAAACTCAATAGCGACATAACAGAAATGCTCCTCATTGGTTCCAAATCCACTCTCTCCAAAGCCAACCCCTTTTCCCTCACCATTGACACCTCCTCAGTCTGCCCCTCCCCTCGGGTTCACAGTCTGGGTGTCATCCTCAATGGCCTATAATCCGCTTATTAAAAAAATGTATTATTATAATTATAATTATAATTATAATAATAATAATAATAATAATAATAATAATAATAATAATAATTATTATTATTATTATTATTATTATTAGGGACCGAGCCCACGGGGAGAGTATTGTATTGTATTGTATTTCGTTTTTGTATTTCATTTGTTTTTATATTATTATTATTCTCCCACCACCACTTTAACCTGGAATTTGACCCCCTAAACATGCTCAAAAACTCACCAAATTTGGCACACATGTCAGGTCTGGCAAAAAAATTTATAAAATGTAAAAATTAACCCCATAGATGCCAAAATGAGCTCTCTAGCGCCCCCTAGAAACACAAAAATGGCCCTAGCGGCCAGTAGGAATGTTGTAGGAACATAATAATAATAATAATGGATTGGATTTATACAGCGCCTTTCTAGACACCCAAAGCGCTTTACATTATTGACCCATTATTCATTCGCGCTCACATTCTCCCTCTGGTGGTAGTAAACTACATCTGTAGCCACAGCTGTCCTGGGGCAGACTGACAGAAGCGTGGCTGCCATTTTGCGCCTACGGCCCCTCCGACCACCACCGAACATTCATACACCAGTGTGGGTGGCACTGGAGGCAAGGAGGGTGAAGTGTCTTGCCCAAGGACACAACGGACTGACTAGGACAGAGCGGGATTCGAACCGCCAACCCTTCGGTTATTGGACGACCCGCTCTACCAACTGAGCCATGGCCGCCCCCATGAAACATGAAACAAGAAACAAACGCCAAAATTTTCGTCTCATTGAGCCCAACAAATCATACACTGACACTCATGACCTAACTCCAACAGGAAGTTCAGAATTTGCCTTTCAAAATAAAATGCTCAAATTGCAAATTTCCAGTAGGAATGTCGTAGACACACGAAACCAACGCCAAAACTTTTGTTTAATCAAGCCCGACAAATCACGCACTGACACCTATGAGCTAGCTCCAACAGGAAGTTCGCAATATGCCTTTCAAAATAAAATTTCTAAAACTAACTCCTATCACACCGTATTGTCTTCTAAATAGCGCCAGAAGATAGAGTGACCCCTTCTCAAAAAAGTGATCTTGCACTTTTTTGATAACTGTCTTAGTTTTGTTTTTTATAAGCCCTGAAAGTTGCGACGTCTGAAACTGAAAATTCAGTTTGGACTTTTCCCCCACATATTATATATTGAAGCGATCACAAAACACAGCAGAAGTCTCCTGTGAAAAAATTTTTGAGATACGATGTACGGTTTTCAAATTACAGCAATTTATGCGAGAAGTGGTGTCTGAGTGAACTGCAGCCTGAACTGTATTGAGTCACATGTCTGATCTATAGGAGCCATGTGAGGTGAACGTGCACATGCACACACATGCTCACAGCTGATTGGCCAGAGTCCTTTACAGTGGGGAGACTTTTTTTATCTCAGAAAATCTACAAACAACTCATCATAACGCTCATATTTCTGGGGTTACAGGAACAAATTCTACATCAAAATGTAGGAAAATGTCTTTTCTTTCCCAGACTGTTGACATTTGAATGTTAAAGTGTTTAGTTTTGGATCTGTGTTCCTCCAAACACAACAACTGCTGCTTTTTCCCTCCTTCCCTCCTGTGTTCCATTTGTCTCACTCACATGTTTGACTAACTCCACCTTCGTACACTCACTGCTGATTCACTTCTGACTTTGTTTCATCACATTATACATTCAAATGTTGCTCCAACCTTCCAGAAGTCTGACATGACAGAATTTTTCAGATAGGAGCTACTGTTCTGGACTGACGTCAGTTTGTCTGACAGGTGGTTTTTAGTTCATTTCTCTGAAACTCCAGTGTCTCCTCTAAGTCATTAGTGTTGATCAGGTGCACCTGCCATGTTTATGCTCCCATAGCAACCATGGAGAGTCTATAGCAACTGTGGGTGTGTGTATGTGAGTGAGTGAGTGAGTGAGTGAGTGAGAGACAGAGACTGCTGGACTAACTGATTCTCTCAGTAGGGTTTTTCAAAATAAAAGCCTTATTGTAAATGGGGAAAAAAAAACATTAATCTGCCAAAAAAAAAGAATGGTTGGAGGGAGGTGTGTCGGGTAACGGGTGGTGGCATGGGAGGGCGAACACGGCCAGAGCGCGAGGTCCCGACCAATGCTGCTTGCAGCTTTAATTATTTTTATTATTATTATGATTATGATTATGATTATGATTATTATTATTATTATTATTATTATTATTATTATTATTATTATATGACTGGATTTGAATGGGAACAAAAAGCTAACTGAGCCAATAGACCTGTCAGTGTCAGTAACCAGTGTTTTTTTTAGGGAACATAAAGTGATGGGTCTGCTTTGTTCGTATTTGTATGTTCATCTTCAGTCCTAATCCAAATGTCATCCACTGGTGGATGTCAACAAAGTCCACTTCTTGTGTGGGTTTGTTGACTGTGATGATGCTGACATCCTGTTTTACTCACTTTAAATTACTAAGTAAATACAGCTTATGTAACCAGAGGTTTTTGTCTGAGCTGTTGAAGCATTTCATACCAAAAAACCCCCCCAGAACCCCTTGTTGTAGAAATTGAGTTTAGTTTGTTAACCTTGAGTTTGGGGAAATTCTGGAATTTGTATCTTATTAGTGTCACTGCAACTGTATTGTAAATATGTAAATTATCTATCTATCTATCTATCTATCTATCTATCTATCTATCTATCTATCTATCTATCTATATTAGTGCTGTCAAACGATTAGAATTTTTTATCAGATTAATCACAGGGTTGCTGTGGAATCATTTCCATTAATCATAATTAAATATCATTCATTTTTAATGTCTGTTAATCACGTTTCATTTTGCATGAGCAAATGGACTCAAGCAACAAGGGAATATATATATATATATATATATATATATATATATATATATATATATATATATATATATAATTAAATATGTCTTGTTTTATGTTATCCTATGGTATCTTACTTTATCTTATCTTACCTTACCTTACCTTACCCACCTTACCTTATCTTTATCCCAGGTGCTGCGTTGCTAGCCCACCCGGGTGAGGATGCCAGTGGTGACATCATCGTTGTCTCTGCCCCTCGCTGTACTCTCCTTCGTGCCACTGAAGAGCTGGGCTTGTGTAAAACTTACAGCAGTGGAGAAATGGAAGCCTTCTCCTATGATGACAAAGACAACTTTAAGGACTCAGGTGCAAAAATACAAATTTTATATATATATATATATATATATATATATATATATATATATATATATATATATATATATATATATATATATATACTGTATGTGTATGCTAATAGTGTTGCTGTGTGTTGCAGATAACATGTCAGAGTTTGTGACTCTAGCGGAGCGTCAGTACATAGTCAAGTATGAACTGGAGGGTGTTCGAGCGCAGAAGGATCTGAGGGTTCCTGGTCTGTCTGACGACTACACACTGCAACACAGAGACAACATCTGTGAGTGTGGAAACAGGACGCACGTCTGAAAAACAGCCAACCATTCAAAACTCTATGAATTAATGAATAGAGTACAGTTATAGAGTTCATCTAAAAAATCTGGAACTGATTTGTTTCTATTTTATTTCAGTGTTGGAGAAGTTTGATGCATGATACAGAGACGTTTATAGACAAAACAGACAAAATATGAGCATTCAAATACAAGGAGCATGAAAACAGCTGGACAGGGTTAGGGTTAGGGTCAGGGTCAGGGTCAGGGTCAGGGTCAGGGTCAGGGTCAGGGTTAAGGTGATTATATCATCTGTGTGTTGTGTTCCAGGGCAGAAGCTCAGAGCTGCTGGTGTGATCGTGGACATGTTTCCTCTCCATAACCAGGATCAGCTGAAGGATCTGAGCGAGGCCTGGTACTGTGGGAATCAGCTGGCCCAGCCCCTGGGTGAGTGACGACAACCTAACCCTGACCCTGACCCTGACCCAACAGAACTAAGAGACCCCCAAAAAAGGACCTTAACCCTTAAGAGTTCACTGGAGGTCTGGACTTGGACAGGTCCCATTGGAATGAGATCAACATTAAACCCATTCGGTGTGTCAGTGTTAAAATGTACAAACTGATGCATTCGCTTACACTGGTTTTTTTCGGTGTCTCCTTCATCCAGATTCAGTCAACTCGTATTTTGGAAGCTCAATAGGATTCTACTTCAGCTTCCTGGATTTCTACACCTGGTCACTCCTCCCACCTGCTGTTCTGGGCCTGGCCATCGCATACTTCTCAGGTCAGTGCCCTAACCCTGACCCTGGGTCTGTAAAGGTTAAAGGTGGACGTTTGGGTCTGTAAGGGTTAAAGGTGGACGTTTGGGTCTGTAAGGGTTAAAGGTGGACGTTTGGGTCTGTAAGGGTTAAAGGTGGACGTTTGGGTCTGTAAGGGTTAAAGGTGGACGTTTGGGTCTGTAAGGGTTAAGAACCACCTCTCTTCTGGCCTTTCAGTTAGTTTTTGGTCACACATGTCCATGTCCATGTCCATCACAGGTGAGGTCCAGAAGGAGGTGGTGGAGTCGGTCTCGGGGTCACAGGTCATGAGTGACCAGGACGCCTCTGGTTCGGCGGTGGGTGGTCACATGATCCAGGCTGTGTTCAGTATGTTCTGGTCCACTGTGTTCATGGAGCTGTGGAAGCGCCGGAGCTCCTCCCTCTCTTACCGCTGGGGGAACCTGCGCCTGGCCGAGCGATTCGCTGAACCCCGGCCCGGTTTCTATGGCAACCTGGGGGTCAATCCTGTGACGGGTCGCGTGGAGCCGCTGTTTCCTGAGTGGAAGCGTGAGCTGCGTATGGCGCTGGTGTCGGTACCGGTGGTGGGGCTGTTCCTAGGTACGACTCAGTCTACTGTTCACACAATGAGTACCGAGAGGAAAGGGGACTGTTATGCCATATTTCCACTACATGGAACCAGCTCGACTCGGCTTGGCTCAGTATTCCTGCAGACTGTTTCCATTCCAGGATACTACTGACTTTACAGTACCTGGACGTCATAGCGATGTGGCGTGTTATTTCCCTGTCGTCTGCTCAGAGAGTTGCTGAAAACTCACTCGTTGTGTGTTGTCTCGTCTGAATTTTTACGTTTGCCACCAAAGACTGAATCTCCTGGACCGACCATGGTGTAGTTTTGGGCTGTTCTCATGTGGATTAATGTACCGACATATTTACTGTCCACTAACGCATCTGTTTTTTGTAAATGGCGGGTCACAGAGAAAACTGTCTGACCAATCAGCGGTCTGCAGTGTTTACACGGTTTAGTATCACTAGGAACCTTGGCGGACGTGATACCAAAAAACTAGTACCAGGTATCAGATTCCAGGTCCTTTTCGTAATGGAAACGCAAAAAAGTCGAGTCGAGTAGAGTGGAGTCGAATTGAGCTGGTACCACACGGTGGAAACGTGGCATTACCTCACCCCTGAAGGGGAGGCAAGGGTATTGTTTTTGGTTTGGTTTCTTTGTTTGTTTGTCGACACTTTAACAGCAAAATGTATTGATTTGTAGTATTGATCCTTTCTGTCCTAACCCGCTGTAATAACCCTAACTCACACCAGCTTCATCAGTGCTTGTGCTTGTGCTTGTTGTCTGTCCCTGGTCAGGCCTGGTGGTCCTGGGGATGCTGGTCTTCTATTGGGGGGAGGCCCAGGTCCAGCAGCTCCACCAACACTGGGACTCATTCCACACTCAGGTTCTGCTTTATGCTCCGTCGGTGCTTCACATCATCTACACAAACATCCTGGCCACAGTTTACAAGAACGTGGCACAGGCTCTGACTGAATACGGTGAGTGGGGTGGGGGGTGGGGGGTCTACAGTCTAATGTACACTACTGGTCAAAAGTTTCAGAACACCCCAATTTTTCCAGTTTTGTATTGAAATTCCAGCAGTTCCAGTCCAATGAACAGCTGAAATAGTACAAAGGTAAGCGGTGAACTGCCAGAGGTAAAAAAAAAAACAAAAAAACAAAAAGGTAAGGTTAAAAAAACTGAAAAATGATGTATGTTTCAGAATTATACAAAAAGGCGAACAAGAAATGGGTTAACAACTGAAAGCAGTTCTGCAGCAGTGGAGGTTGATCAAGCCTGGAAAGTTGGTGCTACCAACGTTGCCATTAGTTCACTTTTTCAGTCACTGAACAAATGACCGATTGTTTTTTTATGGACTGTTTACGTCAGCTGATCAGCCAAGTCATGTGGACAATATGAGCTCAGCTTCTGCCAACTCCATTTAACACTTTCAGTGTTGTTTTCCATCCAGTCTGTCCTCAGTATCATCTGTCTGTCATTACTCACCTCAGTCTCTTCTGTCACAGTCAACAGTTTCTAAGTGTCCATAAACGGTCCCTGTGTTTCCAAACACAGATGCTAGGTCACTGGTGCATTGTGGGAAGTGGAGCTCCACGCAGCTGCAGCAGCAGAAACACCAAACCTGTGGACCAAGCCAAAGCCAGTGCGTGGAACTCCACTTCCCACAGTGCACGTCGTGACAAATTTCCGAAAACAGTTTTGATGAAAAATTGGTGACGAAAGTCTTTAAAGAGCCACGATAAAACAGTGGGACATTGTGTGAAATGCTGTTCTTCTTTTGCTTCACTTATTGACTTCAATAATTTGCAGTGTTGCATTTAAATGTGTGCTGTCTTTAGCTTTTTGTTCACTTTTATATTTGATTCCTGCTGGTGTTTGAAATAAAGCTGCTCATTCTGTCGTGTCCTCAGAGAACCACAGGGAGGAGTCGTCCTTTCAGAACCACGTCACCGCCAAAGTCTTAGTGGTGAGATCCTCCTCTTTTCTGTTCTTCTCACACATCCTCAGTTTTTCATCCACTCATTTGCTTCTGTGTCTTCTCTCTGTTCCTCCAGTTCACCTTCTTCAACTACTTCGCCGTGCTCTTCCACATCGCCTTCTACAAACAGGATGTGCCTTTACTTCGTAAGGTACGACTTCAGCTCCACAGTGTGTGGATTTAACCCTGAGGATGGGGTTAGGGTTAGGGCTGAGGATGGGGTTAGGGTTAGGGTTAGGGAAAGAGCTCAGTGTCGTCCATGTTCTCTACGGAGTGTCTGAATGTCCAAAAAAGGCAAAGCTGCAGTATGCTGCAGTAGAAATGTCCTTCCAAGGCCAGCTTTTATTCTGTATCATGAGTATATTTCACAACCTGTACTTTTTTTTCACAATATTTTTTATTGGTATTCAAGTTTCATAATGAAAGGTAAAGTAAATAATAATGTACATAAAGAACATGAATCAAACAACACAAACACCCATTAACACCAGACAGACTTGCACCAAATGACATTTAATCTAATCTTTAGGACGGCAGATAAGATGACACCCTGTATAAACTGTTGTTCCACTGCAGTCCGTCCTGTTCATCCTGGTGCCTCCTGTGGTAAAACCACTGTGTGTTTCTGCGTTTTCCTGCAGCGTTTGGCGTCTTTGCTGATCATCACCCAGCTGGTGAACCAGGTGACAGAGGTGGTCGTACCGTTCCTGGTCGACCGCTTCATCAGTGCATCGAACCGAAAGGAGAACGAAAACGACCCTGAGGAGGACAAATACAGGAACCAGAGCACCCTGCCTGCGTTCCCTGTGGGTACACCACCCTAACCCTAACCCCCTAACCCTAACCCCCTGACCCTCTAACTCTAACCCACTAACCCTACCCTAACCCCCTGACCCCCTAACCCCCTAACCCCCTAACCCTAACCCCTAACCCCCTAACCCCCTGACCCTCTAACTCTAACCCTCTAACCCTACCCTAACCCTAACCCCCTAACCCCCTGACCCTCTAACTCTAACCCTCTAACCCTACCCTACCCTAACCCTAACCCCCTAACCCCCTAACCCCCTAACCCCCTAACCCTCTAACTCTAACCCTCTAACCCTACCCTAACCCCCTGACCCCCTAACCCACTGACCCCCTAACCCTAACCTCTTGACCCCCTAACCCTAATCCTAACCCCCTAACCCCCTGACCCTGACCCTAACCCACTGAATGTCTAACTCTAACCCTGGTGGTCTTTGTGGTCTCAGGGCCTGTTCTCAGAGTACATTGAGCTCCTGGTGCAGTTTGGGTATTTGAGTCTTTTCTCCTGCGTCTACCCTCTGACGGCCGTGCTGCTGCTCATCAATAACCTCACTGAGATCCGATCGGACGCCTACAAGATGTGCAAACTCTTCCGTAAACCCTTCTCCCCACCTGTGGCCAACATGGGGGTATGGCAGGTAGGACCACGTGATCTGAACCCAGGTAGGACCACATGATCTGAACCCTTGAACACCAAACGCATCAGATTTGATACATGAGTTTTGAAGCCCTCTACATGATCAGTGTGATATTCTTTTCCTTTAAAAACCTGACGTATACAATTAGATACATGTAATACACAGATAATCCACCAGGGGGAGGAGTTCATTCACCAGAGGCCTTTAGTGGCACCACAAGACTGACATTAAAGAGGAAGGAGGAAGAACTGGGAGCGTTTAGAAAAGGAATTAACAACATGTCAGACATGTTTGTGTTACATTATGTTTTTGTTTGTTCAGAAATAATAATCTTTAAGCATTAAGACCTGATGGATCAAATATGATACAAAATTTAAAGTCAGACATGGAAATTGATATTTGGAAAAAACATTTTTTGGTTGTTCAGAAGGACCAATAAAGGCTCCAGTTTCAAAGAACTGGAATTTTCTATCAATGATGTAATGGTTCAGGGTTCACAGGGTTAAAGACCAAAGAGGACAAATGGACATGTTCATGTGGGACACAGTGGGTCTGATCAGTGTCAGTTCACAGAATGTGGGAGAAAGCTACGAATTCTGTGCAAACACAATCCAAAGTCCCAGTGAGCCGGTTCTGGTTCTGGCTCTGGGTGAACAGTCCTGTCCGTTGTGTTTCAGGTCGCCTTTGAGGTCCTCAGCTTCGTCTCAGTGGTGTCCAACTGTTGGCTGCTGCTGCTGTCGCCACGGATACAGCGTCTGTGTACGGAGGGAGAGTTGAACAGCACCAACATCCTGCTGTTGGCCGTGTTAGTGGAGGTACTGGAGCAGGGGACTGGAGCAGGGGATGGACCAGGGGACTGGAGCAGGGGACTGGAGCAGGGGACTGGAGCAGGGGACTGGAGCAGGGGACTAGAGCAGGGGACTAGAGCAGGGGACTGGAGCAGGGGATGGACCAGGGGACTGGACCAGGGGACTGGAGCAGGGGACTAGAGCAGGGGACTAGAGCAGGGGACTGGACCAGGGGATGGACCAGGGGACTGGAGCAGGGGACTGGAGCAGGGGACTGGAGCAGGGGATGGACCAGGGGACTGGACCAGGGGACTGGACCAAGGCTGTTTATGAGGAACGCATGCAAAATAACAGCTTTTGTGTGTTTGTCTGTTTGTGTGTGTTTTTCTGTGTGTGTGTGTGTGTGTGTGTGTGTGTGTGTGTGTGTGTGTGTGTGTGTGTGTGTGTGTGGTTTTTTTTTCTGTGTGTGTGTGTTCTTCCATGACTGTTTTTTTTGTGTGTGTTTTTTAGCACATTCTCATTCTACTCAAAGTGGTTCTGGCGGTTCTGATCCCAGATGAACCGGACTGGATCCGAAAAAAGCGGGAACACATGGAGTTCAAATCCATGCAGGCTCTGAGGACGCAGGTGACACACAGCCCTGAGTCCACTGAGGAAAGACTCATGCATTTGAATTGGTCTGTAAGGGTTGAAGGTGGACGTTTGGGTCTTCAGGTTAGGGTAAGGGTAGAGGGTTAGGGTTACCTAACCCTAACCCTCTACCCTAACCCTAACCCTAACCCCCTAACCCTAACTGCTGTTTGACATGTGTGTCTTTGGTCTTTGTCGTGGCTAACTCTTGCTCTGCTGTCGTTTCTCTTCCCTTTCAGAAGCCGGATGCTGAACAGTCCTGATGCTGGTCTTGGACCTGGTCTTGGACCTGGCCTTGGACACCCGATAAAACCACCCCAGTGTTGTGTGCTGCTGTTCCCTAACGCCTAACGCTGCTTCTTCTATAAGTGCTCACACCGTCATACGGCGCACCTGCAGTGGAATGTTTGAGGGCTTCACACAGTGTTCATACGACGCTAAAGGGACGTTTAATGTTCACTGACAAACAGAAAACCTTTGAGAGGCTGTTAGCGCTCTGTGCTGCCACCTAGTGATGGACCACACATGGTGATCAGCTGATCTAACTCTAACCCTGAGCAGAAGAAAACACAAGACCACTCCCATCGTAGAGGACGCACACAGGCTTTAACATCAGCTCAGTAACCTGTAGTTATATTATATATCAGTGAGCAGTTATACAAATATTTAAATAATTCTCAGACCTCACTAGGTGCTGAATTTATTTGAGCTTGTCCAATTATCAGTCAATATATTATTATTATTACATTTAGTGACAAATTACAACAATTTGTTACCTGCAAGATGTCAAATACTTCACCATTTATTAAGTTTCCTAAATTCAGGATACAAAACGAGTTCATTTGGCGCCAGTAAGAACATCCATGACGTAGTTATCTTTGTAGAGGGTGTGCACGTGACGTCAGCACTAGCAAAAGTTACTGCAGTTCCGCCCACTGAGCGGCAGACAGAGGCAGATGAGTGACAACGTTGGCTTCAATACCGTCTGAACTGAAGAACAATATGGAATAAAAAATGGGGCAGAGCTGTTGTTGGTTGGTTGTATTTTCAGGTTCTTAAAGCAGTGGGAGCTATCGTTTACAGACACCGAAAGACAAAGAAAAGAGAAGGAGATGGATCCACAAACCCAGGAAACCAAACCTAGATCTGTGGATCCTGTTTGGTGTCAGCTAACATTCACTGATGCTGTATTTTTGGGTCCAATCAGACCTGAAATGACCTATTGTTTTGGCTAACGGTCCTTCTTAGTGCAGCTCTTGGTTTCATGATCAGATCTTTCCTGGTTTTTGTCTCATTTTGTGATTGTGAACCTTGTGCTCCTACATGATTAGTAAACTAACTGAAACTGAGGCCAACCTAGTTTTACAAATACGGAGGAACTGGAGAATAAAGCTACGACGGAGTATTAGGACCACAGAAGAAAAGAAAAACACTGGGCACTACCAGAAGAAAGTCATAAAATATCGATATAAAACCTGTAATTTCATGAGAATAAAGTCAAATACAAAAAGAATCACAACGTTATGAGAATAAAGTCGTACTTACAAAAAAACCCTCATAATTTAACAAAAATGTCATTCGTTTATGAGATTAAAGTCATCATATTCTGACAATATTCCGACTAGATATTGATTTTTGTTATTCTATAGTTTTCATTTTCTTTTTAGAGCTACATCAAAACATTTTCAGACATTAACTTTCGGTTGGACAAAAGACAGAAAATCTTGCACTTTTATCTTGATCCTAACTCTATGCTGACAATACTGTAATTTCACAGCATCTCAACTGGAACATGGGATGATTCCAGTTGAACTTTACACCAAAGTCTGGATTGAAATCAACAGAGCATGACCAAAGAACTGCTGTGTGCTTTATTGTGAGATGTGTTATTTTTTTATTTGATAAATTTCAGTTATTAATGCAATTTTTAGTTGTCGAGTCGCTCTGAGGAATGACAGCTTTAGCCCCTAACCCTGACCCTGACCCTGACCCTAACCCTGACCCTGACCCTGACCCTAACCCTGACCCTAACCCTGACCCTGACCCTGACCCTAACCCTGACCCTGACCCTGACCCTGACCCTAACCCTGACCCTGACCCTGACCCTGACCCTAACCCTGACCCTGACCCTGACCCTAACCCTAACCCTGACCCTGACCCTGACCCTGACCCTAACCCTGACCCTGACCCTGACCCTAACCCTGTGAATGTTACTGAACTGTTGACTGCTCAAACATGGAATGATAAACCCTATCAGAATGTACCAGTGGGTCCATGGCCATGTTTGTGTATTTGCTAAGTGCTGCTGCGTCAGTTTGATCTGTCAGGGGTTGTATTCTGCCTGGACACTAGGAGGCAGTACAGACATTTTACAGACACTAAAGACAAACCTGAGTGTGTTTGTGTGTGTGAGTGCTCTGTTCTGAACCCATATGAAATGTGTGTGTGTGTTGTGTTTTTCAGTTCAGAAACAGAGGTGACAGTGTTTTGCTGTTTTATTGAAATAAAATTAAAGGAAACTGGTAAATGTGTGTGTTCTCATTGAACAGTTGGTTGTGAAGGCTTTGTCTAAGGATCTGTTCAGACTGCAGCCACATGGGACCTGGATCTGACTCAGACCACTTTCATATGCGATCCTAAATCTGACCTGGACCACTTTCATATGCGGTCCTAAATCTGATCCGGAACTGATATTTTCCAATGTGACTTCAGTCTGAACATCCAGGTCGCATTTATCCGACCTTTACGTCTTTGAAATGTTACAAACATCCCAGTTGTTTGTTGGAGCGGAGGAAAACCAGATTTCTTTATGTAAACACAGTGTGTCTGAGTGGTCTCGTATTCCATCAGGACCTCTTTAGTGCATGTGGGTCACTTCAGGGTCACATTCAGTTCAGACTCAAAACTGATAGAAGTTGCATTTAATGTAGATTATGAACCAACACACAAACAGATTAAACCAAAAATCTGAACTGTGCGTTAGACCTGCTGTGGGCGGAGCCTGATCTGTTCAACATTTATCAAAAAACACATAAACGTACAAATTAGAGGTACTTTACAACTAACCCACTGTGGTAACCCTAACCCTAACCCACTGTGGTAACCCTAACCCTAACCCACTGTGGTAACCCTAACCCTAGTGTTGTGTCGTTTCCTCACATTCCCTTTAAATCAACAGTCATTTATTCCAGGGTTATTACCTCAGAAAAACAGTAAAACATTCTTATTTATGTCGTCAAAATGATTCATACAATGCAATAAAAAAAATAACACACTGTCATTTTAAAATATTGAAAATCCGTTTAAAAAAACCCAAACCTTTTCTTGGTCATGTGTTTCTTCAAAGTGATGTCATCCAAGAGGAGTGAAGGGACGACCACTAGATGGCCTCCTTACTCTGCACTGCACTGGGAACGTGTTCATATGTCTGTTTGTATGCGATTGTGTGTTATTGTATGTTATTGTGTGTTATTGTGTGTTTTTGTGTTGTTGCAGCTCATTGTGTGTTTTATTCCACAGTATACATATATTTGATGTACATACATATACATGTGTTTTATATAAACATATAAGACACTTGGTTCCATGCTGTCTTTCCGTCATCAGAGGCATTATATGAACATGTGTTAAAATGTGTTGTATGCGACTGTGTGTTATTGTGTGTTTTTTTGTGTTACTATGTGTTATTGTGCGTTATGTGTTAATATATTATTATGTGTTACTGTATGTTATTGTATGTAATGTATGTTATTGTGATTTATTTTATGTTATTGTGTGTTATGTGTTATTGTATGTTACTTTGTGCTATTGTATGTTATTGTGTGTTATTATATGTTCTTGTATGTTATTGAACTTTAGTGTGTTTTTTTATTATGTGTTATTTTATGTTATTATGTGTTACTGAGTGTTATTGTTTGTGATTGTGTGTAATTTATGTTGTTTGTTATTTTGTATTATTGAATGTTATTGTGTGTTATTGTGTTGTTGCAGCTCATTGTGTTTTATTCCACAGTGTGTGTATATAACATATATTTTACATACATACAGATGTTTTATTTGAACATATATGACACTCCTGCTTCTGTCTCTCTTTCCTTCGTTCAGTCTCTTCTCCGTCCTCGCCGTGCGCGTGAGGCTGCTGCGCCGCTAGAGCGAGTCGGAATGCGCTGACGTCAGAAGGAAGCCGGACACGCGCGCGCGTACGGGATGTTCCGTTCTCTCGTGACGGTCCCGTTGGTGCGAGTGAGTGAGCGCGTGCGTGCGTCTATGCGGAGCCGCACAGCTCGAGACTCCGGAATGAACTGAGAGAGAGAGAGAGAGAGAGAGAGAGAGAGAGAGAGAGAGAGAGACGCGGGCGGACACGAGAAAAGTATGAGCTCACGCGAACAGAACCGCAACCCGCGAACATGGAGCTGCGCGAGAGGAGCCAACCGAGCACCGGAGGGTCGGCTGAGTGAGCACTGACACCGGCGGAGGAACGGCAGGAGGAACCGGCGGAGGAACGGCAGGAGGACCCGCAGCTCCGGAGAAACCAACGCACAACAATGGTAAGTTAGCGCGAGCGCATTTTCCACAGCGGCTGCTCAGTCCGGTATGATGGTGTCAGGGAGCGTCGGTAGCGCGTGTTTGTTACCTCCGCCAAGGAACGGAGGAGGTTATGTTATGTATTAGGTTATGTATATGTGTAAAACTAAGAGTATATGGGTTAGGTTAAAGTAACAAGAGTATATAGGGTATATATGAGTAAAACTAAGAGTATATAGAATATATATGAGTAAAACTAAGAGTACATAGGATATATATGAGTAAAACTAAGAGTATATAGAATATATATGAGTAAAACTAAGAGTATATAGGATATATATGAGTAAAACTAAGAGTATATAGGATATATATGAGTAAAACTAAGAGTATATAGGATATATATGAGTAAAACTAAGAGTATATAGGATATATATGAGTAAAACTAAGAGTATATAGGGTATATATGAGTAAAACTAAGAGTATATAGAATATATATGAGTAAAACTAAGAGTATATAGGATATATATGAGTAAAACTAAGAGTATATAGGGTATATATGAGTAAAACTAAGAGTATATAGAATATATATGAGTAAAACTAAGAGTACATAGGATATATATGAGTAAAACTAAGAGTATATAGGATATATATGAGTAAAACTAAGAGTATATAGGATATATATGAGTAAAACTAAGAGTATATAGGATATATATGAGTAAAACTAAGAGTATATAGGGTATATATGAGTAAAACTAAGAGTATATAGGATATATATGAGTAAAACTAAGAGTATACAGGATATATATGAGTAAAACTAAGAGTATATAGAATATATATGTGTAAAACTAAGAGTATATAGGATATATATGAGTAAAGCTAAGAGTATATAGGATATATATGTGTAAAACTAAGAGTATATAGGGTATATATGAGTAAAACTAAGAGTATATAGGATATATATGAGTAAAACTAAGAGTATATAGGATATATATGAGTAAAACTAAGAGTATATAGAGTATATATGAGTAAAACTAAGAGTATATAGGATATATATGTGTGTACAACTAAGAGTATATAGGATATATATGTATAAAACTAAGCGTATATGGGATATATATTTATGTGTACAACTAAGAGCATATAGGGTATATATGTGTAAAACTAAGAATATATATATATATATATATATATATATATATATATATATATATATATATGTGTGTGTGTGTGTGTGTGTGTGTGTGTGTGTGTGTAAAACATCTATATATAGCATCTATATATATATTATATATATACATATATATGTGTGTGTGTGTGTGTGTGTGTGTGTGTAAAACTAAGAGTATATTGGATATATATGTGTAAAACTAAGAGTATACAGGATATATATGAGTAAAACAGAGTATATTGGGTATATATATGTGTGTGTGTGTGTGTGTGTGTGTGTGTGTGTGTAAACTATGGGTATATAGGGTATATATGTATAAAACTAAGAGTATATAGGGTATATATGTGTAAACTATGGGTATATAGGGTATATGTGTAAACTATGGGTATATAGGGTATATATGTATAAAACTAAGAGTATATAGGGTATATATGTGTAAACTATGGGTATATAGGGTATATATGTGTAAACTATGGGTATATAGGGTATATATGTGTAAAACTAAGAGTATATAGGGTATATATGTGTAAACTATGGGTATATAGGGTATATATGTGTAAACTATGGGTATATAGGGTATATATGTGTAAAACTAAGAGTATATAGGGTATATATGTGTAAACTATGGGTATATAGGGTATATATGTGTAAACTATGGGTATATAGGGTATATATGTGTAAACTATGGGTATATAGGGTATATATGTGTAAAACTAAGAGTATATAGGGTATATATGTGTAAACTATGGGTATATAGGGTATATATGTGTAAACTATGGGTATATAGGGTATATATGTGTAAACTATGGGTATATAGGGTATATATGTGTAAACTATGGGTATATAGGGTATATATGTGTGTAAACTATGGGTATATAGGGTATATATGTGTAAACTATGGGTATATAGGGTATGTATGTGTAAACTACGGGTATATGGGTTAGGTTAGACAAAGAACCCCACACAGGAGGTCTCTGCTGGGTCCACCCTAACCCCAGACTGGGATGAGGGCTAACCCTAACCCTAGACCCTGCAGAGAACAGACCTGCTGATGATGTCATCAGGGTTATGACATCATCACCCTCTGACCCTCTTAGACCATCTGATGACGCTCGAACCCACTGCACATACATTATGGTTTCCAGTTACAGTATTGATTGGGTTTGCCGTTTGTGCTGGATGAGTGTTATTTGAGACGGAGCCAAACAGCCGCTGCATCGTAGACCACAACAGAATATTTGTCCTTTTTCCACCACACTCAGAGCTCCAGACATGTGGGTCCAGTATTTGGTTCTGTACCTGGGGTGTGACTGAGTGCTTTAGATGACCAGGCATTATCTGACCTCCTGTTTTCAGCCTTTTCCCTTTAGGTCAAAGTTCAGAAGCATTAACCTGGTCTTTTTGATCTCATTGTATCATCATGTCTTTGTTCTTTTAGGCAGAACCCCAGCTCTGAGGATCCACAGGCCTGGTCTCCTCCTGACACTTCCACACAACTCCTTTCTGGGTTCTTCCATTTCTTCCTGGCTCAAAGCCCCTCTTCCTCTTCCTTCCTGTCCTTCTGAACTGCGTTTCTTCTTCAAACATGGACTCAGATGAAGACGTGAAGGTGTCCCAGGACGAGCGCATCGAGCCCCGGAGCAGCCCCGGACGCTCGGACCTCAGCGGACTGTACCACCTGGGACGCACTCTGGGCAGAGGACACTTTGCCGTGGTCAAACTGGCTCGTCACGTCAACACTGGGCAACTGGTGGCTGTCAAGATGATTGACAAGACCAAACTGGATGTCATGGCAACAAGCCACCTCCTACAGGAAGTGAGGTATTTAATAATTGCTACTTGTTCTGATAGAAAACATTGAAAAACAAAGGCAGAGGCAGTGTTTTACCCACTTTTTAAAGTTCTGTTTGCATCATTTGATCCAAAAATAGAACAAAAAGCCTCCTGCGTAAAACTGAAGATGCCCGGCAGAAGTTTGAACTCTCAAAGCCTCTTTATTTACTGATCTATTAAAAGCTAATTTCATTTTTTGTGACCACATGTGCATGCTTAAAAAATAACAACTGAATTCAATAATGAATCAGTGAATACTTTGAGTACTTAGTATGGTTAGTTAGTTCATACAGTTAGTTAGGGTTGGTTAGTTAGTTAGTACGGTTAGTTCTAGTTAGTACGGTTAGTTTAGTTAGTACGGTTAGTTTTAGTTAGTACGGTTAGTTCTAGTTAGTACGGTTAGTTTAGTTAGTACGGTTAGTTTTAGTTAGTACAGTTAGTTTAGTTAGTACGGTTAGTTCTAGTTAGTACGGTTAGTTTAGTTAGTACGGTTAGTTTTAGTTAGTATGGTTAGTTTTAGTTTTTGTTAGTCAGTACAGTTAGTTTTAGTTAGTATGGTTAGTTTTAGTTAGTACAGTTACTTTTAGTTAGGGTTACGGTTAGGGTTAGTATGGTTAGTTTTAGTTTGTACGGTTAGTTTTATTTAGTTAGTACGGT
>NC_043962.1:1037763-1114977 GCF_902148855.1 Sphaeramia orbicularis
TATCTATAGTATTTTTTTTTCTCTGTATCTATAGTATTTTTTTCCTCTCTGTATGTATAGTATTTTTTTTCTCTGTATGTATAGTATTTTTTTTCTCTGTATCTATCGTATTTTTTTTTCCTCTCTGTATCTATAGTATTTTTTTTTCTCTGTATCTATAGTATTTTTTTCCTCTCTGTATGTATAGTATTTTTTTTCTCTGTGTCTATAGTATTTTTTTCCCTCTCTGTATGTATAGTATTTTTTTTCCCTCTCTATCTATAGTATTTTTTTTCCTCTCTGTATGTATAGTATTTTTTTTTCTCTGTATCTATAGTATTTTTTTTTCCCTCTCTGTATCTATAGTATTTTTTTTCTCTCTGTATTTATAGTATTTTTTTTCCTCTCTGTGTGTATAGTATTTTTTTCTCTGTATCTATAATATTTTTTTTCCTCTCTGTATCTATAGTATTTTTTTTCCTCTCTATCTATAGTATTTTTTTTCCTCTCTGTATGTATAGTATTTTTTTTCTCTGTATCTATAGTATTTTTTTTCCTCTCTGTATCTATAGTTTTTTTTTTTCTCTGTATTTATAGTATTTTTTTTCCTCTCTGTATGTATAGTATTTTTTTTTCTCTGTATCTATAGTATTTTTTTTCCTCTCTGTATGTATAGTATTTTTTTTTTCCTCTGTATCTTTAGTATTTTTTTCCCTCTCTGTATGTATAGTATTTTTTTTTCTCTGTATCTATAGTATTTTTTTTCCTCTCTGTATGTGTAGTATTTTTTTTTCTCTGTATCTATAGTATTTTTTTCCCTCTCTGTATCTATAGCATTTTTTTCCCTCTCTGTATCTATTGTATTTTTTTTCTCTGTATCTATAGTATTTTTTTTTCTCTGTATCTATAATTTTTTTTTTTCCTCTCTGTATCTATAGTATTTTTTTTTCCTCTCTCTATCTATAGTATTTTTTTCCCTCTCTGTATGTATAGTATTTTTTTTCTCTTTTTCTATAGTATTTTTTTCCTCTCTGTATCTATAGTATTTTTTTTTTCCTCTCTCTATCTATAGTATTTTTTTCCCTCTCTGTATGTATAGTATTTTTTTTCTCTGTATCTATAGTATTTTTTTTCCTCTCTGTATGTATAGTATTTTTTTTCTCTGTATCTATAGTATTTTTTTTCCTCTCTGTATCTATAGTATTTTTTTTTCTCTGTGTCTATAGTATTTTTTTCCTCTCTGTATGTATGGTATTTTTTTTCTCTGCATGTATAGTATTTTTTTTCTCTGTATCTAACGTATTTTTTTCCTCTCTGTATCTATAGTATTTTTTTTCTCTGTATCTATAGTATTTTTTTCCTCTCTGTATGTATAGTATTTTTTTTCTCTGTGTCTATAGTATTTTTTTCCCTCTCTGTATGTATAGTATTTTTTTTCTCTGTATCTATAGTATTTTTTTTCCTCTGTATGTATAGTATTTTTTTTCTCTGTATCTATAGTATTTTTTTTCCTCTCTGTATCTATAGTATTTTTTTTTCTCTGTATCTATAATATTTTTTTTCCCTCTCTGTACGTATAGTATTTTTTTTTCTCTGTATCTATAGTATTTTTTTTTCCCTCTGTATGTATAGTATTTTTTCCTCTCTGTATCTATAGTATTTTTTTTCCCTCTCTGTATGTATAGTACTTTTTTTTCTCTGTATCCATAGTATTTTTTTTCCTCTCTGTATGTATAGTATTTTTTTTTCTCTGTATCTATAGTATTTTTTTTTCTCTCTGTATGTATAATATTTTGTTTTCTCTGTATCTATAGTATTTTTTTTCCTCTCTGTATGTATAGTATTTTTTTCCTCTCTGTATGTATAGTATTTTTTTTTCTCTGTATCTATAGTATTTTTTTTCTCTCTGTATGTATAGTATTTTTTTTTCTCTGTATCTATAGTATTTTTTTTCCTCTCTGTATGTATAGTATTTTTTTCCCTCTCTGTATGTATAGTATTTTTTTCTCTGTATCTATAGTATTTTTTTCCCTCTCTGTATCTATAGTATTTTTTTTCCTCTCTGTATGTATAATATTTTGTTTTCTCTGTATCTATAGTATTTTTTTCCCTCTCTGTATGTATAGTATTTTTTTTTCTCTGTATCTATAGTATTTTTTTCCCTCTCTGTATGTATAGTATTTTTTTTTCTCTGTATCTATAGTATTTTTTTCCCTCTCTGTATGTATAGTATTTTTTTCTCTCTGTATCTATAGTATTTTTTTTTCCTCTCTGTATGTATAGTATTTTTTTTCTCTGTATCTATAGTATTTTTTTCCCTCTCTGTATCTATAGTATTTTTTTTCTCTGTATCTATAGTATTTTTTTCCTCTCTGTATGTATAGTATTTTTTTTCTCTTTATCTATAGTATTTTTTTTCCTCTCTGTATGTATAGTATTTTTTTTTCTCTGTATCTATAGTATTTTTTTTCCTCTGTATGTATAGTATTTTTTTTCTCTGTATCTATAGTATTTTTTTTCCTCTCTGTATCTATAGTATTTTTTTTTCTCTGTATCTATAGTATTTTTTTCCCTCTCTGTACGTATAGTTTTTTTTTTCTCTGTATCTATAGTATTTTTTTTCCTCTCTGTATGTATAGTATTTTTTTTTCTCTGTATCTATAGTATTTTTTTCCTCTCTGTATCTATAGTATTTTTTTTCCTCTCTGTATGTATAGTATTTTTTTTTTTCTCTGTATCTATAGTATTTTTTTTCCTCTCTGTATGTATAGTATTTTTTTTCTCTGTATCTATATTATTTTTTTTCTCTCTGTATGTATAATATTTTGTTTTCTCTGTATCTATAGTATTTTTTTTCCCTCTCTGTATGTATAGTATTTTTTTTTCTCTGTATCTATAGTATTTTTTTTCCTCTCTGTATGTATAGTATTTTTTCCCCTCTCTGTATGTATAATATTTTGTTTTCTCTGTATCTATAGTATTTTTTTCCCTCTCTGTATGTATAGTATTTTTTTTTCTCTGTATCTATAGTATTTTTTTTCCTCTCTGTATGTATAGTATTTTTTCCCTCTCTGTATGTATAGTATTTTTTTCTCTGTATCTATAGTATTTTTTTCCCTCTCTGTATGTATAGTATTTTTTTCTCTCTGTATCTATAGTATTTTTTTCCCTCTCTGTATGTATAGTATTTTTTTCTCTCTGTATCTATAGTATTTTTTTTCCTCTCTGTATGTATAGTATTTTTTTCTCTCTGTATCTATAGTATTTTTTTCCCTCTCTGTATGTATAGTATTTTTTTCTCTCTGTATCTATAGTATTTTTTTTCCTCTCTGTATGTATAGTATTTTTTTCTCTCTGTATCTATAGTATTTTTTTTCCTCTCTGTATGTATAGTATTTTTTTCTCTCTGTATCTATAGTATTTTTTTCCCTCTCTGTATGTATAGTATTTTTTTTTCTCTGTATCTATAGTATTTTTTTTCCTCTCTGTATGTATAGTATTTTTTTCCCTCTCTGTATGTATAGTATTTTTTTCTCTGTATCTATAGTATTTTTTTCCCTCTCTGTACGTATAGTATTTTTTTCTCTTTTTCTATAGTGGTGCTTTTACAGCTGGGATCGCTCTGATGTTACAGGCGGATGGTGGAGTTTTTTTATAAACAGTATGAGGCTCTGGTTGTGTACAGGTACAGTTTGTTTGGGTTATGGAAGCTGGTGGTTTTATCTGTGAATCTGGACCAAATTTAGAAGCTATGAACGCTGATTACAGTTGCATCTGCACTGAATACAAGTTGCACTTTTGGGCTGTTCTTATCTGTTTGTGTGGAGCAAAAACAGCGCATACACTGAAGTTCTGCACTTTTCTCTGGGAATGTGGCCTCACTCGTTTCTATAGCCCAGGTTGTTTTTCTTCCTATAACCTACGTATAAAAGCGGCACAGAGTGATGAAACACCGCTCACATGCATCCATATCTTCAACATGACCTGTGAGTTGCATTAGTTCCTTCCTGTTTCTAAATGTGTCCACATGAAGAACACCCATTTCTATCTATTTGTGGATCTTCTTCATTTTCCATCCTCCTCCAATGCTGTTTTCTGCTTCCCCTTTTTTTTTAAATTCTACACCAACATGAGTCACGCAACCTCCATATATCAGGATTATATCATCAATCTGACACAGATACAGCATCCCACCTTAGAAACTGCTGTTAGTTGTTTTCAGGTTTGGTGTAGGTTTGTATGTTCCACTTATGGCTGAAGTTGGTTATGTGCTGACCGTTGAATTTGACATGAATATAGAACAAAAGACCACCTGAAATGCAATGAAGAAGACAAATAATTTCATTTCCATGTGCCATGCATTCATATTGTTAGTTGCAGTAGAACTGACTGCAGCTGCAGGATGAGGAGAAGAGCAGGGAAAATATCCTCTAGAGACCCAGCAATGCATTTTTGTCCTCTATAGGAGACAATAGTTAAACAGCTTTACTAAAAAAAAATGCTCTCTACTGTAAAGGACATTTAAAAATAAATCAAAACACAAAATGTATTGCATGATGCTGTTTAACATCAAGACAATTATTTAAGAAAAAATAGGACTATTTATCCCACTGTGGGGAAATTTCACCATTAATAGAAGCAATATACGACAAGCAAGTAGAAAAAAAAAGACCAAGGATGAGTGAAAAAGGAAAATATAAAGAGAAAATTCAGAAATCGGGTATTTATATAAATATAGAATTAGAATTAGAATTATGTAGTATTTACATATTTACATTGTTAATGGGCTCTATACACAGCCCCACTACTTCCTGAACTTCAGGTGGCTCCTTTATTTCCTGTCTTTCATTATTGGACACTGATTAATCCAGGTGTGTCTAATTAATCAGTAGTCACAACTAGAAGCAGCAGACACACCTGGATTAATCAGTGTCCAATAATGAAAGACAGGAAATAAAGGAGCCACCTGAAGTTCAGGAAGTAGTGGAGCTGTGCATAGAGCCCATTCCCCCCCGCCAGGAGGTGTTGTGATCACTTTGCTTTGTGTGTTTGCTTGTTTGTTTGTTCTCATCTTTAGTGTAAAACTCTTCCCCCCATCTTTCCCAAATCTTCCCCACAGATAGGCCTAGGCCCTGGGACCAGCCCAGTACATTTTGGTCCCAGTAGGCCAAAGTTCAAGGTCACAGCAAGGTCACAACTTCTACAGTTTTCCATCTGTCATCATTGAGACATTTTCCAAAAGTCATCAAAATTCAAAATGACTCCGATTCTCCTCCAGTTGGATCCACCTGTAGCTTAGAACAATCTCTTGTATCTGGAACTAAATTGTCCACATCCACTGTGGAATGTGGACTCTGTGGACATTTACATTGAACACCAAAAATCCCATTTCCCACACATTTAAAATTAGAACTCAACTAATATTGATGTGAATTGAATCTAATTGGACAGACACATGACTGGGACCAAGCTTCAACTTTTTCTTCTGTATGGAACAACCTGGAAACTGTTGGATTGAAACAGAAATAGTCGATCCACACATGCACAGCGTTCAGGGTGTTTGGCAGAGGTTGGTGTTCTCTGAACACTGGTTGTTTAATGTAAGAAAACATCAAACTTTGACTTCCCCGGGTCTACTTTCCTGTTTTTACATTTCTTTTCTTAAATATGGAGTACATATACTTTTAGTGTGTTTCATATTTTAATCTGAGAATTTAAGTTTAGCTGAGAACTACTTGTGGAAATTTCATTTCAAATTTCCCCCAATTACCACCAAAATTTAACCATTTCTTCCTTGTGTCAGTATCAACATTTCCTGGAAATTTCATGAAAATCCGTCCATAACTTTTTGAGTTATCTTGCTAACAAACAAACAAACACACAAACACACAAAGCAAAGTGATCACAATACCTCCTGGTGGAGGGAATAAACATTCTTGAATCTCAGAAGGGTGTCGTTGATGAAGAAATCATACTAACAAAACAACACTATTTTGGCTCGATGACAGATAATTCTACATATTGACCTTTCAAAGGCCTGTTGGCTTGAACTGGTTGGTTTTATGTTAGCGTTTTACCCAAGGGAAGCTAATCTGCACACTTTGAAATCCTAGTGTCATCACAAAACTGGAGAAGGTTAGGGCCCGTGCAGGCTTAGTGTGTGTGTGTGTGTGTGTGATAATCCTGAGTGCTGAGCTTCAGAGGAAGACATGTCCCTTATTGATCTCTGCTTAATAAGGTGACTCATTAACCCCGTCCATACAGTCCAACACTGCTGCGCCTCAGACACACAGTCCATCCACTGGGGTTCCTCAGACCTGGACAGCATGTGTGGCATCACTGACCTATGTGTTTATTATATAGTTCCATAGATGCTAGAGGTTTATAGGATTTGTACTAACTGTAGAAGTAGTAGTAGATCCACCGGTAGTACTAGTATTTGTAGTAGTTGTATATCCACTGTTAGTACTAGTACTTGTAGTAGTAGTAGATCCACTGTTAGTACTAGTATTTGTAGTAGTAGTAGATCCACTGTTAGTACTAGTATTTGTAGTAGTTGTATATCCACTGTTAGTACTAGTACTTGTAGTAGTAGTAGATCCACTGTTAGTACTAGTATTTGTAGTAGTAGTAGATCCACTGTTAGTACTAGTATTTGTAGTAGTTGTATATCCACTGTTAGTACTAGTACTTGTAGTAGTAGTAGATCCACTCTTAGTACTAGTATTTGTAGTAGTTGTATATCCACTGTTAGTATTAGTATTTGTAGTAGTAGTATATCCACTGTTAGTACTAGTACTTGTAGTAGTAGTAGATCCACTGTTAGTACTAGTACTTGTAGTAGTAGTAGATCCACTGTTAGTACTAGTATTTGTAGTAGTAGTATATCCACTGTTAGTATTAGTACTTGTAGTAGTAGTATATCCACTGTTAGTATTAGTACTTGTTGTAGTAGTAGATCCACTGTTAGTACTAGTATTTGTAGTAGTAGTAGATCCACTCTTAGTACTAGTATTTGTAGTAGTCGTAGATCCACTGTTAGTACTAGTATTTGTAGTAGTAGTAGATCCACTGGTAGTACTAGTATTTGTAGTAGTTGTATATCCACTGTTAGTACTAGTATTTGTAGTAGTAGTAGATCCACTGGTAGTACTAGTATTTGTAGTAGTAGTATATCCACTGGTAGTACTAGTATTTGTAGTAGTAGTAGATCCACTGTTAGTACTACTATTTGTAGTAGTAGTAGATCCACTGTTAGTACTAGTATTTGTAGTAGTAGTAGATCCACTGTTAGTACTAGTATTTGTAGTAGTTGTATATCCACTGTTAGTACTAGTATTTGTAGTAGTAGTAGATCCACTGTTAGTACTAGTATTTGTAGTAGTAGTAGATCCACTGTTAGTACTAGTATTTGTAGTAGTAGTAGATCCACTGTTAGTACTAGTATTTGTAGTAGTAGTAGATCCACTGGTAGTACTAGTATTTGTAGTAGTTGTATATCCACTGTTAGTACTAGTATTTGTAGTAGTAGTAGATCCACTGTTAGTACTAGTATTTGTAGTAGTTGTATATCCACTGTTAGTACTAGTACTTGTAGTAGTAGTAGATCCACTGTTAGTACTAGTATTTGTAGTAGTAGTAGATCCACTGTTAGTACTAGTATTTGTAGTAGTAGTAGATCCACTGTTAGTACTAGTATTTGTAGTAGTTGTATATCCACTGTTAGTACTAGTACTTGTAGTAGTAGTAGATCCACTGTTAGTACTAGTATTTGTAGTAGTAGTAGATCCACTGTTAGTACTAGTATTTGTAGTAGTTGTATATCCACTGTTAGTACTAGTACTTGTAGTAGTAGTAGATCCACTGTTAGTACTAGTATTTGTAGTAGTTGTATATCCACTGTTAGTACTAGTACTTGTAGTAGTAGTAGATCCACTGTTAGTACTAGTATTTGTAGTAGTAGTAGATCCACTGTTAGTACTAGTATTTGTAGTAGTAGTAGATCCACTGTTAGTACTAGTACTTGTAGTAGTAGTATATCCACTGTTAGTATTAGTACTTGTAGTAGTAGTATATCCACTGTTAGTACTAGTACTTGTAGTAGCAGTAGATCCACTGTTAGTACAAATACTTGTAGTAGTAGTAGATCCACTGTTAGTACTAGTATTTGTAGTAGTAGTATATCCACTGTTAGTATTAGTACTTGTAGTAGTAGTAGATCCACTGTTAGTACTAGTATTTGTAGTAGTTGTATATCCACTGTTAGTACTAGTACTTGTAGTAGTAGTAGATCCACTGTTAGTACTAGTATTTGTAGTAGCTGTATATCCACTGTTAGTATTAGTACTTGTAGTAGTAGTAGATCCACTGTTAGTACTAGTATTTGTAGTAGTTGTATATCCACTGTTAGTACTAGTATTTGTAGTAGTAGTAGATCCACTGTTAGTACTAGTATTTGTAGTAGTTGTATATCCACTGTTAGTACTAGTATTTGTAGTAATTGTATATCCACTGTTAGTATTAGTACTTGTAGCAGTAGTAGATCCACTGTTAGTACTAGTATTTGTAGTAGTTGTATATCCACTGTTAGTACTAGTATTTGTAGTAGTAGTAGTAGATCCACTGTTAGTACTAGTATTTGTAGTAGTTGTATATCCACTGTTAGTACTAATATTTGTAGTAGTTGTATATCCACTGTTAGTATTAGTACTTGTAGCAGTAGTAGATCCACTGTTAGTACTAGTATTTGTAGTAGTTGTATATCCACTGTTAGTATTAGTACTTGTAGCAGTAGTAGATCCACTGTTAGTACTAGTATTTGTAGTAGTTGTATATCCACTGTTAGTATTAGTACTTGTAGCAGTAGTAGATCCACTGTTAGTACTAGTATTTGTAGTAGTTGTATATCCACTGTTTGTATTAGTACTTGTAGTAGTAGTAGATCCACTGTTAGTACTAGTATTTGTAGTAGTTGTATATCCACTGTTAGTACTAGTACTTGTAGTAGTAGTAGATCCACTGTTAGTACTAGTACTTGTAGCAGTAGTAGATCCACTTCTGTTTGTGGGTCCAGTGTGGTTCCTCAGTTCTCTGCTGCATGTGTGTGTGTGTCTTCTGTTTGTGGATGTTTGAAGTTGTTTGATGATAGTCATATGATGTGGAGCACAGACAGGACGGTCTACAGGGCATCTGCGCTTACATAACACATCAGCCTTACTGTGTGTGTATGTACATAGTGTATATAAGTGTTAACGTTGGCCTTCACATTCGGCTCCTTGTGCTCAGAACTGTGACAGTGTGTTCTGTAAAGTCTTCCTGAAAACTCAGAAAAATGATTGGAAGGAGAGTGGAGATGAAGTCAGGCCTGGAAATAAAGAAAATGTGAGGAGACGGTCCCAAAACAAAGGACTAAATGGACTAATGTGGTACTGATGTGGTACTAATTTTATTTTACTTTTTTTTTTAGAAATTCTCCCTTACATATGCTAACCCTTTAAAGGCCCATCAGTGAGTAGCATCCAGGATGAACCCTTAAAGATCCAAATGTCCACCTTTAACCCTTACAGTAAAAAAAAATTAAATTTATCTTCCAAATAAGGGCAACAGGAAACCACAGTTTTTTTTTTTGTCTGTACTTGCAGTAGGTTTGGACTGTATTGACCCTTAATGACGTCACTTCCTGTTGAACTCGGCACAAGTGCAGTTTATCAGTCAACACTGTGTTTTTTTTCTGCTGGTCTTCACAAACATGGTGGCTTCAGTAAATATGAAGCCAGTGTGTGTGTGTGTGTGTGTGTGTGTGTGTGTGTGTGTGTGTGTGTGTGTGTGTGGGTTTGTGCAGGCCTATAATGCATGGTAAGAATGTGTGATATTCCCCACAGAGCAGAGAAAAGTACACTCCCAGCAGCAGCAGCACTCAGTGGCTTCTCCTCCTCCTGTTGCGTAACCCTGGTCTTTGAGCGTGCCCGTGAGCGTGCACGTGTGTGTGTATGGACTGAAGGCTGTTTGTACCGTCAGTGTGTGTGATGTGGGACAATGGTTGAATGTTCATCACACAGGGGACTGGGGACGTGTAAGAATGCACTGGTGTTTGAACATGTGTGTATTCATTTAAAGCAGGATAAGAACCGTCTACTTCGTACTTTTATTTACAGTTACAGTGCTGCTTCTAAATATAAATTAATAAGTGTTACTATTGGGGAAATGTATATTTGCTTTCATGTCTCAGATGTTGTTCACATAGACGGACAGATTGTTGTTATTCTTATTTTCTATCTATCGATCTATGTCATGTTATAATATAACATAATTACTTTTTAGGGGCTTGGGCACAGACACAAGCCACTCTGCCCCACTGCAAAGCTATAGGTGTAGTACAGGTTCTGTTAGGGTTAGTGGGTTAGGGTTAGTTCTGTGGGTTCTCTTAGGGTTAGTGGGTTCTTTTTTTTTTTTAATACTTTATTTAGAATTTTTAGCTTTACAAAAACTGAGCAAAACATGCCACCCACCCCCCCAAAAAAAGACATAAAGGCTGCCAGACAGTTATAAACTATATAAATAGACTTATAAAAATAACAGTTACAGTAATAAAAGTCAAAGTAAAGCAAGTACCACATGAAGAGTTGAGTCGGGCGTCACAGCTGACACTGGGCGGGGAAGGGTCGCCAGATTCTTTCAAACCTGTTCTGTTCGTTGGGTTTATGCAGTCGCAGTCTTTCCATTTGAATAATTGAATAACATCTCGCTGAGCCAATGAACAAATGAGGGTGGAGTGGTACACTTCCAGTTCCAGAGAGTAAGTTTGTTAGCCACCACCACCCCCAGATGCAGAGCGACCTGTGTGTCATGCAGAAGATCAGAAGTCTGGGCAGAGCGTCCCAGGATGGCCAGGTCACAGCTGGGCCGAATGACTGTAGAGTAAGCTTTGGACAAGTGCTCAAATATAGCTGACCAAAAATAAAGCTCAGTAAATCTGTGTAAAACAAAATTCATGATTTTTGGCAAATTTAAAACAAGTAATGAGGTAAAGGTACAAACAGAGGGTGTAGATATAGAAAGGGTGAATCAAAACAAGTTTCTTGGAGTGATAACTGTTGATAAAATTTGCTGGAAACCTCACATAAAACATGTACAAAACAAACGATCCAGAAAGCATCTCAGTCCTGGCCAGAGCAAAGGAGATATTAGATCAAAAATCACTTCAGATTTTATATAATTCATTGATCTTACCATACTTAAGTTACTGTTTGGAGGTATGGGGAAATACATATACAAGTTCATTACAAAGACTTTTTCTACTGCAAAAAAGAGCAAGAAGAATTGTTCACAATGTTGGTTTTCGTGACACAAATCCACTATTTTTCCAATGTAAAACTTTAAAACTCATTGACCTTGTGGAGTTCAAAACTATTCAAATAATGTATAAAGCAAAGAATAACTGACTGCTGGGCAGTATTCAAGAAATGTTTAGTGAAAGAGAGGGAGGCTCTGATTTACAGGAAAAGTTGAATTTAAAGATTCATTAAGTACGAACTACGTTAAAAAGTTTCTGTATGACCATCTGTGGAGGAAAATTATGGAAGAAATTGTGTGTGGAGATAAAACAAATATCAAACATAATTCAGTTTAAGAAAAGATACAAAGAATTGATTCTTGAGAGGTCCAGTATTTAATAATGATAATGAGGCTGTTTGTTTATGAATGATGTTGTACTGATAAATCTGCTGGAATTAGTGAAGAAAATGGTTGAATTATTGAGTCTGTTTGTTTGACTGCACTGACATGAACAGACTGTTGTGAATAATTTAGTTACTGCATTATGGATTTGTTGTGGTTCGATGCTAAAATTAGGAAAATAGTATTGTTTGATTCTTGTATTAAGTTCATGATAAAGGTGTAAAAGCACTGAGCGGTTGGATTAAATCAGTTTATACTTCTTCCTACTCCTTTTCGACCATGTAATATTCAGACTTGAATGTACTTGAAGATAGATCTGTCCATTTAAATGTTATTTTGATTTTGTCTTAATTTGCTTTTTTTTAAATTTTATTTTTCTTTGCATGTTTGAAATAAATAAATAAATAAACAAATAAATAAATAAATAAATAAAAATTGTGCAATGTAGGGCAAAACCAGAAAAGATGTGCAAGTGAACCCTCAGCAATATGACACTTATCACAAACAGGAGACACAGATGAAAAAATACAATTTAGCTTTGTTTTAGAGTTATACAGTCTGTGCAACACCTCATACTGAATTAACCTATAACACGAGTTAATAGACAACAGTGGACCCGAGACAGTGCCTCCTCCCAGAGTTCTGCAGATATTTCAGAGTTCAAGTCTTTAGCCCAGGCTTCCCTAACAGAGTCTGAGGGGACTGGAATAGTAAAAGAACCAACAAAGTTTGATTTTAACTGTTTGGAGTCTGGAGGGAGCAGGAGGGTCTCAAGAAAAGGATGGGTGGTTGGGGTGGAATCAAGATGTGGCCAGTTCTCCTTGACATAGTGTCTAATTTGGAGGTAGCGAAAAAATTGAGAATTCGGAAGACTGAATTTACTGCTTAGCTGAGCAAATGATGCTAATTGGCCGTTAATGTACAGATCTGAAAATGTTCTAATACCCTTTTCCCTCCAGAACACAAACACCCCATCCAACCGGGCAGGCAAGTAGGAATGGTTTTGGCATATGTGTGTGTGGATAGAGGCAAGCCACCTTTATCTGATTTATGATTCGCAAGGAGTTCTTCACAGTGAAGTTTGGCTGAGTTAATTTGGCTACTGAGGCAGAGTCAGAAAACAAAAGAGCAGGAAGTGAGGACATGTGTACCGCAGCAGCTTCCAGCTGTAGACGTAATGGGATCTCCTCAGCTTTAACACTTCAGTGGGTAAGAGTCCTGGAGTTGGCTGCCCACTAGTAGTGTTTAAAAACAGGCAGACCTAGACCACCCATTTTGGAAAGTTTTTGAAGGTGAGCCTTGGCTATCCTGTGTGTTGTGTAACCCCACACTAGGGATGGAACGATATGAAACTGTCATATCACGGTTATTGTGACCAAAATTATCATGGTTATCATTATTATCGCGGTATTGTTGAAATTGTGCTCAAAATGTTCATAAAGTACTGATACACACACCAAAATAATTTAACCAAGTTGTATTTTGAAAAAAAAAAAAAAAAAAAAGTAATTGGTACAATGTCCCTTCTGTGTCAGAAACATTCAAATATTAACCCTTAGTGGTCTGAGCCTATTTTGTCTGTTTTTCAGTCCTTTTGATTTTGCCTTTATATACTATAGAAACAAATGTTTACTATACCCATGTTTGGATCTGTTTTTTCAGCACAACTTCATCTATATCATCTGTCTATTATTTTTACACTTTAACCTACTATAAAAACATAAAAGGACAGAAAACACAAAAAAAATCAAAAATCCAATTTGAAAAATGTATATACTTTATTGCATAAATAACACACAGATGCTTAACAAACCTTTTCGAAGACTTTAAAGTGAATATTGGTTCCAAATATTGGTAAATAAAATTAAAATTGTAATGAATTAAAACTATACTCAAATATTTGACATAAAAGCAGATCTTTACATAGATGTTTTCTCCGGAAAAGTGCAGTAATCAAACACGGTTATCATGAGAATTAGAATTTAAATGGTAATACTAACCGTTGGCGATTTTACTGTGGTTTATCGTTATAACGGTAATCACTACATCCCTACCCCACACAAAGGGTAAGATGATAGAGTCAAGCTTCTTAAAAAAAGATGCATTCAAGTAAATTGGCAAGTTTTGGAAAAGGTATAAAAACCAAGGTGGACTCACCACTTAGATCGCATTTACCCGACCAATCGTGGATAGGGGCAATATTCTCCAAGACTCAATATTTGTTCAGAGTCTTTCTATAGCTTCTGTAAAATTTAATTTGAAGAGATGCCTTGGGCTTTTTGTCAATTTCAGCCCTAAATAGGTAAAACAGTCCTTCACTAGTCTAAAGGGTAATTTTGTCAAGAAATCATCAGTAAGTTGATCTGTTAAGGGCATGAACTCACTTTTTCTCCAGTTTATGGTATAGCCAGAGATTCTCCCAAAGAAATGTATATATTCTAGTAAAACAGGGGGTGTGTGGGTCCTGTCTCTGTATTCCAGATGATTCCGCTCATCGGTGCCAGCTGTAAATGTTTGGACGTCATTAGTCTGTGTACAGATCAACAGTGAAACGTGACAGCTACACTACAGACATACGCCCATATTTGCCTTTGAAATGACCCAGAAAACAAAGGCAACGTGAACAGAATCAGCGTTTTCTCAGATACATGATCTGGGTATATTTCCACGGTTACATCATCATTCACACACAATGTGAACTCGATGTTCTGCGTTCCCAACGAGAGGAGGAAGAGAAAGGAGAGGAGGAAAGCAGGCTCATTCTCAGAATAGCACAACAAGCCCTGTGTTTGTGTTTGTTCTGGCCTTCAGCCCTCAGCTCTGGGTTCTCTGCAGGCGTGAGCGGGTTCCCTTCAAGAGCACACAGTGTTCTGGTCTGGGTCTGGGTCTGGGTCTGGGTCTAGGTCTAGGTCTAGGTCTAGGTTAGGGTATGGGGGTTAGGGTTCTGAGTTTGTATGGACCTCATTTCTCTGTGTCTGCGTAGTTTACAGAGGAGGGAGGACAAGAGGAAGGAAAGGGAGGAGACAGGAAAAGAACATAGTGTCAGTGCTGTCAGTCAGCAACTGTGTGTGTGTGTGTGTGTGTGTGTGTGTGTGTGTGTGTGTGTGTGTGTGTGTGTGTGAATCAAACGTACCCAGCCCACATGTGCAGCCGAGGCCAGACTCTAGCCCAGACTCTAACCCTAACCCAGACCAACTGGACACCCCACACTCGCTCCTCTACTGTCCTCCTCTTTTCCACGGTCTTCTGTTTGTTTTTGTCTTTTTTCATTGACTGGATCGAAGTAAAAGTCTGAAGTGAACAAAGGAACGCTTGCTCATAGTTTCTACCTTGCCTTTTTTTTTTTTTTTTTTGCCAATATCAAGTCTTGTACTTCATAGGATTTGACCTAACTGTCTTTGTAATGCAGTACAAAGGCCAAATACATGTACATGTACATATGGTGTGTATTACACACCATATTTGACACTACAAAAAGGCTCATATGTAAATATTCCCATTTGTGCTTGTGATAACTGTGGCTTGTGGTTCACACATGTTGGTGTCAGGGCTTGGGTTGGGGTCAGGGTTTGGGTTGGGGTCAGGGTTTGGGTTTGGGTCGGGGTCAGGGTTTGGGTTGGGGTCAGGGTTTGGGTTGGGGTCAGGGTTTGGGTTGGGGTCAGGGTTTGGGTTTGGGTTGGGGTCAGGGTTTGGGTTTGGGTTGGGGTCAGGGTTTGGGTTGGGGTCAGGGCTTGGGTTGGGGTCAGGGTTTGGGTTTGGGTCGGGGTCAGGGTTTGGGTTGGGGTCAGGGTTTGGGTTTGGGTCGGGGTCAGGGTTTGGGTTGGGGTCAGGGCTTGGGTTGGGGTCAGGGTTTGGGTTTGGGTCGGGGTCAGGGTTTGGGTTGGGGTCAGGGTTTGGGTTGGGGTCAGGGTTTGGGTTGGGGTCAGGGTTTGGGTTTGGGTTGGGGTCAGGGTTTGGGTTGGGGTCAGGGTTTGGGTTGGGGTCAGGGCTTGGGTTGGGGTCAGGGTTTGGGTTGGGGTCAGCCTGTAAAGCAGCTTATGTTACCGACTGAACCTCAATGGCACAGATTTGTTCCAGACTGCAGGTAATAATTAATGAGACAACAGCAGATATTTGGAATAAACTTGAAGACGTGTGCAGAATGTTGCCTCCTGAATCGTGGAATGTCATGCTTTGGGTGAACTGCAGACATAAACACATACACATTTCAGAAGTAACAGCATCGATGCTAACAATGCTAACAAAGCTTCACCTCCTGTGACCTTTTCAAACTGAAGATGGAAGATGCTCCGCTGCTCACCCCGACCTCTGACCTGAGCTGTGACAAAATAGACTTTCACAGCTGCAGTGCTATTATTTAACCCTTTCATGCATGAATTATGAAAACCTTAAGCAAGATTTTTTTCTCAATGATTTTATTCCTCTTTAGGCATGAAAAAAACTGTGATTAAATTTTTTTTTTTTTTTTTTTTTTTAATGAACTTAGCCCAAAAAGGTCCACTCAGCTGGACATCATGTGTTTAATGCTTTCATGCAGGAATTATGAAAAAAAAAGTATCTAGATTTTTTTTTAGATTGATTTTATTACTCAAAATTAGGCTAAAGTTTAAACGTATTTAGAATTTTTTTTAAATAGGGTTTTATTAAGAAGATATTTAACCTCCTGAGACCTAGGAAAGTACAAGGTTTGGCTTTTTAAATAATTAAATAATTGCATATATTGAAAACATCATCAGGCTACAGTTTTTTCAGCTGCATTTAAATTTTTTTTAATGGAATATGTTCTTTCGGTGGACCGTTTTTTGTTTTTTTTTTTTAAATAAAGCTTGGAACGTCTTGTCCAGAAACGTGGACAGAAAACCCATAGCTATGTCTAAGGAGGTTAACTTTATAAGATCACAGAACAGTCAAAATTCCAAAATTAAGATGAATTTGTTTTCCACTGTATTGCTTAGGGTCTGTAGAGACTGCCCCCTTGTGGTTTGGAGAATATTGCCTTTGTAAACCCTTGGGAAGTGAGCCTAAACTATGTGTCCACAAATGTTGACGTTGTGCATGAAAGGGTTAATTTTTTGAAGCAAAGAAACAGGCATTTATTGACATACTGCGTAAAAACTATGAAATAAAAATGTTTTTAAATGCTTCTAATCTGATATTTTCTCACATTTTAACATACAATAATACCAGTTATTACTCACTCAGATAATATGCAAAAAACAGCCCAACTTTTTGTAAAAAAAAAAAAAAAAAAAAACTTAATTACAGTCTAATAACAATTAACAGTTGATTTACACTCAAATATGTTAGTGCAGATCAGGTTTATCAAGAACAGGAAAGTTACAGTCATGGTATGAGTGTCAGTGTATTATGGGATGGTGCATAAGCGTCCACTGTGTTGGCTGATATGGAACTAAAACAGTGATGAAAGTGTTCCAGTTTTTGCCGTAAATCTGTTTTTTTCCGAAAACTGAGCATATGTTCCTGTAAAGTAAACGTGTCCGGATCATTTCCGTCTGGTTTGGCGACATTTCAGCCGTAAATTACACATAAATCGCTCCGAAAAGTGTAAATTATGTTTATTTGGGTCCGTCTCATGGGTGCGGCCTTATTGCTTTCTTCTCCATTCGTCTCAACCAATGAGATGCTCGTTTACACCGTGGAACTTGTATCGACTTTGAGTATTTTACCGCCAATGTATTTGGTGTAAACATTCTGTGAAATCATGTCAGAATTTCTGGTCCTTCAGCGTGGGGACGAACTGAAGTGTGAGGCAGGAATCCAAAAGAAGTTCAAGTGGTCCTGGCTCCAGGAAACTGAGAGAAACGCGATTTTCTGTCGCAGTACGTCCAGAAGACAAGCAAACCAGGTTTGTTACTCTTTGGTAACAAACCAGGTTTTTGCTCCCAAAGCGCAGCAGAATGGACCTAAGAGCACGCAGAACGAAAGGCTCCGAAAAGTTCAGGGTTTTTTTCTTTCCTCACTTTCATCACTAAAACAACAAAACCCATGAATATACAAGGAACAGTTGTAGAACAGATGTCCTCTGTAGTGACCAGTATGCATGAAAGGGTTAACTCTGATCCAAAGTGATGCTTTTTCTGGAACAAAGTAGAAGCTGAAGGACAAAGATGTGAGTAAAAGTCCCTCATCCAGTCTGTGCAAATGTGATGGTGACCAGGGGGATTGGAGCCGTCATTTACTATTTAAGGCTAAGGTTTGTACCTGTGTGTGTGTGTGTGTGTGTGTGTGTGTGTGTGTGTTCCAGATATCTGGTCTCTGGGGGTCATCCTCTACATGCTGGTCTGTGGAGTTCCTCCGTTCCAAGAAACCAACGACAGTGAGACTCTGGTCATGATTCTAGACTGTCGATACTCCATCCCTGAACATGTTTCAGACGACTGCAAGGAGTGAGTACACACACACACACACACACACACACAACCTGACCCTAAACCCTAACCTGAACCCTCAGCCTGGGCTTGGACCATCAACATCACTCACAGTCATAGACTCGTCTGTACCGTTCAGAGGGGTTTCATCATATTCGTCTCTTTGAGCCCGTTACAGTTCCATTCATTATTTAACTTAACATCGAACCCTAACCCTGACCCTGATTTAAAGGCTCATCCTCTCTGAGATGTCATGGTTTCAATGTGGGTGACTGTCTTAAGGAGTCGCTGACCGTAAACGTCTCTCATTATTGCATTTCAGTGGATAATTTTAGTGTCCTAGTTAGCATCGAGGCTTCACTAAAACAATGAATATGAGTCTAATGTGTCAAATTCAGCTGTTGGTGAACAATTAGCTGTGATTTTATTTAGCACTGACATATCTGTATGTGCTGTGCTCTCATTCAGTCTCATCAGACGGACACAAACCTACGAGTACTCTGGGAATAAACTGCAGCTCACCCTTACTCACATGTCCTCTCACTTACCCTTCACTCCTCACACCTCCCACCAAAATACACACACTGTCCTCAGCTCAGGATACAGACTAGATACTGTCAACACACACTGGACTGGTCCTGCAGCCTCAGGGACTGTACTACCACAGGAACGGGCTCCATCTGATGTCATGTTTACATACACATTAACCCTTTATAGGGCATTCATTAAAATACTCTGAAATTCAAAATTTCATCCTTGGAGGACGTAACACGACTTTATTACTTTTGTGAAATTAAAAAAAAATTTTTTATTGTCATGTAGCAAATCAAGGTCAATGATGTTACCGTATTTGGTTCCTTACCCAGAAGTGGCAAAAAAATCCAAGAATATATATATATATATATATATATATATATATATATATATATATATATATATATTTTTTTTTTTTTTTTTTTTTTTTTTTTAAAGCCTGTAAAGGTAAACAAAATTTTCAGTTCGGTACGTTTTCGGTTTTCAAAGCCACGGTTCTTTTTTTTTTTCCGGTTCTTTATGGGAAGAAAGAAAACCCTTCAAAATGTCTTTAATGCATTTATGAATTTTTGAACATTTTTCCCCCAATTTTTGGAGACAACAGAATATAGAAAAACAGGAATAATATAATTTACTGCTATAAATCAAATAGAAAATAAAATAAATAAAATATTACTAAATGTATTTTAAACATTAGTATTACATTTTTACCTGAAAGGTAGTTTTAAACAAACTACACAAATCTAATCCCAGTTCTGTCAGTTCACATTCTGCAGAAAAAGAACAACAAAAAAGTGAATTGCACATGAAGTGCAACATTAAGAAGATATTTACATGTAGTATTTTATATATCCGTACATTTTTGTCCTATATTCATTAACTTCACAGTCCTACTGGTTAGTTTTACTTTTAATATTTTTTCATCACATTCACTTTTCAGCAATAAATTCATTTAGTTTGCACCTTTAGTTGTAAATAGATTTGTAGCTTTTTATGCATTCATGCTTTACATAATTTTACAGTCAATTGAAATAAATATTTTAAATGAATGGATAAAATAATAAAATATGAACCCATCAGATGTGAGATTTATTCATACTGCACCGCTCTAATGTCCTCTTACACCGTCTTTTTCCACTGAAAATAAAACGGCTGCATGTTTATAAGTTAGCATCAGGAAAATAGTCCCTAACATATGCACGTTTTTATTTCTCTATAATTAACATTTGCTTAAAGGTACTGCCCAGCTGTTCAGCACCATCTGAGGGGGAAGATCTGCAGTAGCAGTTAATGGGTTTAAGTCACGAAAAGGGTGAAGACTCACAAAGTGTTGAGAGTTGAACTGAAGCACGTCCTGATAACCCTAACCCTAACCCTAACCCTCTGTTTCCGTGGTTGTGCTCGTCAGACTCACAGAATGCACATCTTTCTGGTGTCTTTTGCAGTCGTGTTTGTAAATCCAGTCTATTGTGGAGTTGCTTTGATGGCCTCCGTCTGCAGACTCGTCCCAGAACATCTGATCTAATACTCACAGTCATATGACTGAGCCCGCAGTCACATGGTCATAGTAATAAAGCAGCCAAATAGAACAGAACAACCTTGTGGACATTACAGACAAAGACACAGGTTTCAGGCCATTTATTTAATGTCTTTAATTTTGAAGATGTGACCTAGATCAGATATAAATAAGGTCAATTCTGGTTACTTTAATAACTCAGCTCTGACGTCTGTAGACCAAAATGTGATGCAGGGAATCAAAAATTACCTTTGAACTGCAAATTCAATGCTCTTTTAAAGCAGCGTGATGACGCTCAAGTACTTTTGTGAACAGAATAACTAACGATTGTTAATTAAAGTTATGTCTGTTTGACAAAAAGACAAACCCAGTAAAAGGTGTTTGTTAAAGACGCACACCTGAAAACTTCATATATTTTTCATGGTTCTTTTATGCACGGGAAACACATGATTAAATTGAAGAAAAGATATCAATATTTAGTTTAATACAGAAAAGTCAGCAAAGATGTGACAAAATTACTTGACCTAATAATTAAATGTTTTCCTAAACCTACCCATCAGAACTACACTGTAAAAAAAAAACATAAAAAAAAAACAAAAAACGGTATTATTCCAGCAGCAGGGACGCCGAAAAAATACTGTTAAATAACGGAAAATAACCATCTCATAAAAATACGGTAATTTTCCATAATTAAAATACAGTTTTTTGCCCTAACTTTACATGAGATTTTGCTAATTTTTTTGACTTTTTGATGTTTAATAAAGAATATTTTCATGTATTAAAGCAATCAAATTCCCTATAAATATATATATATAAATCATTTTCAGTGAGACTCAGTTGTCCAATCCACTGATAAAAACTGTATTTGGACAGTTTATCAGTGCTTATACATGTTATACATTCACAAAAACACATTTATTCAACATTTTTGTTGTGAAACCTCCTGTAATTACACAAGTCAATTAACAAACAAGTCTGGTTCAACTGACAGAACAAATACTTCTGTTACAGTTAATTGTCAGTAATTTTATCTCATTTTACTATTTTTAATTTTTTTTTTTAAATAGAAAATAAATATTTGTGAAATTATGATACATTTGCAAATGTATTTTAAAAAAGAAAAAAATTCTTTTAAAAAATTGAAATTTTTTGGTTATTCACAGTTACAGTTTTTCGTGTTATTTTCCATTTGACATGTAAAATCACAGTTTATTTTTGTCATTTCATTGATATTTTCCTGTATCTTAAAAATACAGGAAAAATCTGTAAAATAAACAGTGAAAATTCTGTTAAATTACAGATTTTTTTTTACAGTGTGACAGGAGCTGCGACGTGAACTGCGGTTCGTGTTGGCAAATCCTAGATTATTTCATGCTCGCAGGATTCCATTTGCTGCAAAATACAATTCCCATTTAATGACTGTGAAGTTATCTGCAGTGTTTTACTAGTGACAGGACGCCATCTAGTGATGAACATCTGCTATTACCTGTGTCTGTTAAAGTGGTCAGCCGCAGTACAATTAATGAATTCAGTTCCATCTGACAGAGATGGAGAAAGGATAGAATAAAGAAAAGGGGATCCACTGGGATAGAAAAGGGGATCTACTGGGACAAAAGATAGAAAAGAGGATCTACTGGGATCAACTGATAATTGAACAAACTATGACCAATAGAATAATATAAATTAACATCATGATAAACAGCCCTAACTAACCCTAACTTCAAAGATAGTTCACAGTCAGGGTTTCCTTTAGCTCATTAGAGATTTGTTAAAAATGATGTTGGTCAAAATCCCTGATAATATTGTTTCTATGAAGATTCAAAGATTTTTATTGTCAGCTCAGTAGATGCAGAGAATTACAGATACAGAAAAATGACATATAGTTTCTCTCGCCTTGTTAAATGTCGTGCATTAAAAAAAACACTAAACTGAAATCCCTGTACAACTGCTGTCACTAGCATGTGTATCTGAATTTTATCAGACATTGTTAGATTTTTTTTTCTGAGTGCTGACAGAAACAGATAACTCATCAGTATAAGTAACATTTATGTATACAGTGTTTTTCACAGAAAGAATTCACAGAGTGCTTTACAGTAAAATCAGTGAATTAAAGGACTTCATTACTGTTCACTTGCCTTTAACCCTTTCATGCACAGTGGTCAGTCCAGTGGTCAGTTCTTCTCCAGCTGTTCTCTTGTATATTCACGGGTTTTGTTGTTTTAGTTCCATATCAACCAACACAGTGGACACTAATGCACCATCCCATAATACACTGACATTCAGACCATTACTGTAACTTTACTGTTCTTGGTAAACCTGATCTGCACTAACATGTTCAAGTGTAAATCAGTTGCTTGTAATTGTTATTAGACTGTAATTAACAAGCTTTTTTTTTTTTTTTTTTTAAACAAAAAGTTAAGTCTTTTTTGCACATTATCACCATGAAGTGGGTAATAACTAGTATTATTGTATGTGAAAATGTGAGAAAACATCAGACTAGCTGCATTAAAAAAAACTTAATTCATAGTTTTCACACAGTTTATCAGTAAATACGTTTCTTTGCTTCAAAAATTAAATGCATGGTGTCCAGCTGAGTGGACATTTTTGCAGCTCCATGAAAAATGCACGTTTTTTTTGCCTTTTGCACAGCCTGTATTCTACTGTGTACACATCTTACATTTTTACTGTCTATATTCTATATTTTTATTCTGTTATTTTATATTGTCGCGAGCAAATGCAACATTTCATTCTGTATACGCTTGTACATCTGAGTGACAATAAAGTCTAAGTCTAAAATAGGTTCATAAAAAAATTAAACCGCTTTGTTTTTTTAATGCCTGGGGGAATAAAAACACTCATAATAACACTCTCATAATTCATGCATGAAAGGGTTAATGAGCTTCGTTCTTTCATAACTCTAGAGTTCATTGTTATTCTTAATTGTAACAAAGACACATTGACATACAACAGCTAAGGTTCAGATTTGTTCCCATCATTCACAGACATACAGCTCTATGTTTATTCATTTGATTTATATTATTTTTATTGATTGGCCAAATATCAGTATGTTTCAGTATCAGTATCTTCGTAGCAGGTGTAATGGAGTACAACTGTCATCTCTGTCACATCCTCACCTTCAGTCTCTAAATCCTGCTTTCTCTGTCAGTCTGATCTCCAGGATGCTCCAGAAGGATCCGTCCCGTCGAGCGTCGCTTGAAGAGATCGAGGCGCACGATTGGCTGCAGGGGCTGGACTGCGCCCTGCTCAGCCCAGAGGCCCCGCCCCAGTGGCTCTCAGGGGCCCTTTCCCCCAGCTCTCCCCGCTTAGGAGCGCCCGAATGCGGGGACCTGCTCGCTGTGAAGTCCTCGACTCAGCCAGCGTTCCCCGGTCCGTGGCAGCCCAGCCCCAGCTTCACCTTACGCCCCCCTCTGGCCGAAGAGCCCCCGGTCACCAAGAACCTGCCTGCGCTACAGCAGATCTGTGAGGAGGAGGAAGGGGAGGAAGGGGAGGAGGGGGAGGAGGGGGAGGCAGAGAAGGAGGAGGACAGTTTGACCGAGGACAGTGAAGGTTTGGCAGTATCACTTTCACCACTGGAAACAGAAACTGAGGAGGTACATGAAGATCAAAAGTGTAGGGAAGAGGAGCAAAGAGAGCAAGGCTTAGTGGAGATAATGGAAGAGGAGGAGGAGGAGCAAAACAAGGACAATGAGGAGATGAAGGTGGAGGTGGAGGTGGAGGACAAAGACAGTGAGCAGCCGGTCAGTCCTGGAGACGAGCCGCCGAGTCGGACTCCTGAGGTCCCACTGTCTCCTCCAGCTGGTTTAGAGGACCGGTCCTGTCCGGATCCACCAGATCCAGAACCAGAACCGGCAGACGACGCAGAAACTGAACCCAACAACAACACCGACAAACCCCCTCCTCTGCACACTGACCCCCCGTCCTCTGAACCCCCAGACCCTGCTCCGCCTCAGGAAGCAGAAGGACTAAACAGGGACGACAGGACGGACCAAGGCACCAGAGATAGATCTCAACCCCACAACGGTCCGGGGTCTCAGAACACGGGTCCGGACTCGGCTCCGAGGGCCGAACCCGGAAAACGACACAGCATAAAACTGCGCGAGAGACTGTTTCAGTTTCCTCTGTGTGAGAAAGCTCTGGCCTTCAACATACCGACACAAAACAAGTCCAAGATCCTGCCTCTGGCTCAGTACAACTGCTGCCATGTGCTGTAGACTGAAGCGCCCTCTAGGGACCGAACGGGGGTTGAACAGGTTTAACATGGAGCACATGTGAGTGAAGAGCTCCCCCTGCTGACACCAGGAGGGAAGATCTTCAAGGATGTGAAGTGTACAGGACAGGAGGCGTCCAGCTCACAGTCCTAGCTTTGTGCTCATGAAACAAATAAAGCCTGTGTTCAGCGCAGTAGTCCGAGCCGCTAGAACCTCATCCATCTGCTGCTGTGTACAGAAGCAACAAAGAACTACCACGACTGGAGTCTGATCTGTAGCCTAGCATGAACCAAAAGGACCTGAAGGAGACAAAAAGACTTTATGAACAGGCTCAGAAGAGACGCGATGTCTGTAAATGTTGTTAGTGAAATAAGCTATAGTTAGTTGGCTTTGTTTTAAAGGTGCCTACGACTCCTCAGTGGTTTTAATCCGGTGTCACCTGGTTTTTACTGTAAGGACCTTTACACACTGGGCTGGAAAGAGTGACAAAAGAATGGAAAATACAAGGACGACCAGGGCTGGGTATCATGGCCAATTTCCATGATCGACTGGATTTCGATTCATAAGGTTCTGAATCGATTAATCACGATTCGATCCGATCCAATATTGATTCGATTCAGTATTAATTGATTGATTCAGATTAATTTAGTGATACCAAAGTACAATTTTGAGTTAAAACCTGATTATTTGGCTACTGCAGTCATGCAACACATCAATACTGGGATCAATATTGATATTAGAAAGGAAATAAATCTGACATTTAAGCAGAAGGAGCTGAATCTGCTCTGAAATAAAGAACATAATGAATTGGACACAAACATGTCCATGTTTCTACAGTGGATCTGAACAGACTTCTTCATCATCTTTATTGTGTTTTATGGTGGGTGGCTTCTACTCACGGGGGGGGGGGGGGGGGGGGGGGGGTGCACTCCATGATTGTTGGTCGGAGTGGGGTGGGGGAGTGCGCTTAGCGGTTGGACATTGTGGCTTTATTCTTCCTCTAACTCCATACTCAACCATAGGTGATAGTCTGGATCCAAGTTAATATTCCAAGAACAACCATCTTCTGCAACTCGCCTCGGAGAACCTCCAGGCGACCAGTTCCTTCACACAGTGGAGGGGTCCCCCCCCTCCCCTCCCCTCCATGTCTTTTCCACGCCAGAGCCGTCGTGAACAAGACCAGGGGTTCGCAAGATGGAGCCGCCCGCGCTTCCACGTACTCCTGGTCCTGCTCTGAAAAATCGATCTCATCCACTATTAATCAATTACGCAAAATTAAAACGAAATTGATCTAAGATCGATCAAATCGATTTTTTTACCCAGCCCTAAGGATGACCGCATCATTCTGTAGAGACATGATGCGTTGGAGGTCACCTGGAGTCCTCGTGTATAGGTTTAGGGTTAGGGTTAGCCCTGACCCTAACCCTGTGTGCACTCTGTTCACTTGTGTTTTCAATGTGCAGGTAAAACATTACACAGTGACTTAGGTATTTAATTAACGCCACATTAATGTTTAATTAATGTGTAAGTTTCTCACTAGGGATAGACTGATTATTGGGTTTAGCCGTTCTCACTGTCAGTATGTAGTGATGTTGGTCTTTTTACGTACAGTCTGTGGTCTGTAGGTGTCGCTGTGGTTCCAATCACAGCATGTCTGAGGAGTTATAGAAGAAAGACTAAAGGTTTATCATCACTGAAATGAGAAAAGGATTCCCTAATAATTGTTCTTTCTTCATACAAACCAGAGCAGCTCTACATACGCTGGTCCACCTCATCGGTTCGTTTATTCATACACGGTGCAAAAGCTCAGACAAATGGACTCTGTACTTTATTCACATTGTAAATGAACATCAGCTGGAACATTTCATCATTTTTGAGGAGAAGAAAACTCATCCAGTGTGTAAAGGCCTTACAACTTTTTAAGAAAACGCTGTAAAAGTCCGACTGTCGGAGCGCTAACAGTCAGTAGATGCGTTCTGTCGTGTTTTGATCTGCGTATTTGAATCCAGTTGGAACCAGTTTGGTTCCTCTTCCCTTTTGCACAACCTGCTTCTTCTGGTGGTTTAAAGCTCTTAATATAAGCTCGTATACAGACAGACTGAGACTGTTATATCATATGATGTATAATATAATATATGCCTGTGATGGAAATGTACTTATAATGTTCCGTTCTCTTAATGCTCACGTCTTAATTTGACTGCACAGAACTTTTGATCGTTGACCGTTGTTTGGGATGCAGGTCTTCCACTGCTTCTGCTTTTTAATTCTGCTAAATTGTAATTGGTCATATTTTTATTTTGAGTGCAGATATAAGAAGTATATTAAGTTTATGTTTTGCTTTTTTTTAAACCAAACACCACAGATCTTGCTTGTGTCCTCGTTAGGGAACATTTATGACTGTGTGCATGTTCTTACTGTTCTTTCTCACTCTATACCTCCATGTGTCTTGGCTGTGGCAGGACGTTGCTCTTCTGTAATAGTCAGTTCAACTCACAGAATGATGAAGTGAATGCAGCGTGACCACTGGACCAAGAGGGATCCAGGTTAGAGCCCGACTGATATGGGATTTTCAGGGCTGATGCCGATACAGATATTGGAGGCTAAAAAAAGCCAACATCCATTATATCGGCCAATAACCGATATATCGGTCGATATGTGAAATAAGAACACTGATCTACACAGGATATAATAATCTTCTATTCGATAATTGTGGACAGGTGGATTAACAGGTGCTGTGTTTATGTCACACAGATAATGAACCCAAGTGTAAACCTCTGTTTAATAGTCTGATATCAGACTAGTCGGACCTGTGGGGACCACGGGTTATAGATGTGAGAGTTTTTATGCTGGAGAGCAGACTTTTGAAAAAGATGGGAGTCTATATTTTATAAGTAGTGACAGAAAAATTGTTCAGTAAATCCATCCATTCATTCATTAATTTTCTAAAACCAACTTTATCCTCACTAGGGTCATGGGGGTCGCTTGGAGCCTATCCCAGCTACTTACGGGTGAAGGCGGGGTTCACCCTGGACAAGTCGCCAGTTCATCGCAGGGCTGAACATATTTAGATTAACCAGTTAACCTATCAGTGCATGTCTTTGGATGGTGGGAGGAGCCAGAGTGCCTGGAGAGAACCCACGCAGATATGGGGAGAATACGCAAACTCCACACAGAAAGGTCCCACCCCCCGTCGACTGGTGTTGGAATCGAACCCAGGACCTTCTGTCTGTGAGGCACGAGTGCTAACCACTGCACCACCGTGTCGCCCCAAAAATCCATCCATCCATTTTCTTCCTCTTCATCCTGGGCCGGGTCACGAGGGCAGCAGTCTAAGCAGGGACGCCCAGACTTCCCTCTCTCCAGACTCCTCCTCCAGCTCTTCTGGGGGGACCCTGAGGCGTTCCCAGTCCAGCCCAGAGACATAGTCTCTCCAATGTGTCCTAGGTCTTCCCCGAGGCCTCCTCTTGGTGGGACATGCCCGGAACACCTCCCCAGGGAGGAGTCCAGGAGGATCTGAATCAGATGCCCGAGCCACCTCAGCTGGTTCCTCTGGATGTGGAGGAGCAGCGGCTCTACTCCGAGCTCCTCCCTGGTGACTGAGCTCCTCCCCCTATCCCTAAGGGTGCGCCCAGCCACCCTGCGGAGGAAACTCATTTGGACCGCTTGGATCTGGGATCTTGTCCTTTCGGTCATGACCCAAAGCTCATGACCAGAGGTGAGGGGAGGAACGTAGACTGACCGGTAAATCCAGAGCTTCTCCTTTCGGCTCAGCTCCTTCTGAACCACGACAGACCGATACAACGACCGCATCACTGCAGACGCTGCACCGATCCACCTGTCAATCTCACGCTCCATCCTTCCTTCATTTATGAACAAGACCCCGAGATACTTAAACTCCTCCACTTGGGGCAAAGACTCCCCACCGACCCGGAGAGGGCAGACCACCTTTTTTCACCTGGACTTCAGCGTGCTCTGGGGCAGTTTGCAGCCGAGTGTGAAGTGAATGGGATGAGGATCAGCACCTCCAAATCCGAGGCCATGGTTCTCAACCAGAAAAAAGGTGGTTTAGTAAATCCTTTTTTAAAATGTAAGCGACATTTACCTTTAATGAGTCCAACTTCAAAGCAAACTATCAAACTATACAAAAATAATGAGAGCAAAAATTACAACCACAAATTTATGTTTTCACTCACAAATTTGGATGTGTCTGCCTCACAGCACTACAACTTCCCATGTGGACTAAGGACTAAACTGAGCATGTGCAGAGTGAATTAGGTGAGTCCTAAGTTGTTCCTGATTGGAGCAACTGCAAGAGTTACAACTGTCCCCAGTCTCCCCGACACTATTAATACCCAGGTGTACCTGCAGAATGAAACTGTGAGGGAGACAGGAAGTGCACGGGCATGGGTGTGTGTGGGGGGGTGAATAGTTCATAAGACTGGGGGGGGGTCTGTGATTTTCGGACAGGGGGGTTTGGAGCCGGGAGGGCGGGGTTAGTGGTCCATCCTCGTCAGAACGAGGGGGGGTATTGGTCTGTGATTCCATGATTGTGTGTTTGTGTGTGGGGGTGATAGTGTGATTGTCCGAGCAGAAGTGAAAGTGAAACTGAACGGCTTCACTGTTCCTCTAACTGTCCAGGCAGCGCACACACACACACACACACACACACAAACACACACACACACAGGAGCAACGAGCAACAGAATGTCTGCAGCAAAAAAGTTAATAAATCAGTTACATATTGGCCGATGTTGATTAATCGGTGATAAACTATAATCAGCCCGATTAATCTGCTGGTCGATTAATCGGTCGGGCTCTACTCCATGTCTGGGTCCAGTTGAGGACTCCCTCCGCATGCTGTTACCTCATATTTAATGCCTCTGTGTGTTTGTAGATTTTCACCTAACACACTGGATTTTTGCCTCTTTTGAAGTTGATATAAAAAGTGTAAAGTTTTGTAGAGTCCCAAAGTCCACAGCTGTACGATAAGCTACTGCACGTTTGTCCTTCAGTAAAGAGCTTCATTCCGTCTCACTGCGACTTCACAGGCTCAACAAATTAGATTTTGAACTCGTGACCTGAGATCTCATGTTCCTGAGCGATACGAGAGAAGCAAAAAATCTGATGATCACTTCTGTTCACTGTTCATGGAAGCAGATCATCTGTGCAGAAGACAGATAATGACCCTGTGACTGCAGCCCGTCCCCAAACCCTAAACCCTAAACCGTGTCCTAACCCTGAACCCTCTCCTAACCCTAAACCCTGTCCTAACCCTGAACCCTGTCCTAACCCTAAACCCTGTCCTAACCCTGAACCCTGTCCTAACCCTAAACCGTGTCCTAACACTGAACCCTGTCCTAACCCTAAACCCTGTCCTAACCCTGAACCCTGTCCTAACCCTAAACCCTGTCCTAACCCTAAACCCTGTCCTAACACTGAACCCTGTCCTAACCCTGAACCCTGTCCTAACCCTGAACCCTCTCCTAACCCTAAACCCTGTCCTAACCCTGAACCCTCTCCTAACCCTAAACCCTGTCCTAACCCTGAACCCTCTCCTAACCCTGAACCCTGTCCTAACCCTGAACCCTGTCCTAACCCTGAACCCTGTCCTAACCCTGAACCCTGTCCTAACCCTGAACCCTCTCCTAACCCTAAACCCTGTCCTAACCCTGAACCCTCTCCTAACCCTAAACCCTGTCCTAACCCTGAACCCTGTCCTAACCCTGAACCCTGTCCTAACCCTGAACCCTCTCCTAACCCTGAACCCTGTCCTAACCCTGAACCCTGTCCTAACCCTAAACCCTGTCCTAACCCTGAACCCTGTCCTAACCCTGAACCCTGTCCTAACCCTGCAGCCCATCTCCTAACCCGTCTCAGTCTACTGACCTGCTTTGGAACTTGTCTTTGGATCCATGAACCTGTTTTTCTGTCTTTATTTATTAAAACCGAATATTAAATTAAATTAAATCACTTGAATGGTCTTTGATGACTGACTGGAGTAAACAGACAGATGCAGTGTAATCTGAGTAAAAGTATTAATACCACACTGAAAATACTCTACTGCCTTTAAGGTCATGTCATTAAAAGAATTTAAACAGTCGCTGTCGATGTGTTTTTGTTTTTTGTTTTTTTTTATAAAAAGAAGGAAAGACATGAATTGGACGAGAAATGAGAGGATCAAATGGGAAAAGCAGAAAAGACTGTTGAAAAAACAACATGTTGAGAATTCAGTGACAGAATCATTGAGTTTCTGTCGGGACGAACCTCTTCTGTCCAAAACGATCAGATTTGAAGAAACTGGAAAATATGATGTAAACGGTAAATAAAACACTGGAGGTCAGAGACGTAGTCCAAGGCTTTTTCAACACGGTTTTATTTAATATTTCTAAAACCAACATGAAAACTGACCAACGGAAGCATCTCATGAAATCAAATAGAACTGTTTTTTTTTCTTTTTTCTTTAATTTTTCAAAGCACATACTACAGTCTTATGTTCGACCACTGGGGGGCGCTGATGACCCCCCCCACACACACACACACACTCCCGAAAAAGGGTAAAACACCCTTAAATACCTCACAAATCACTAATTGATGCTTCAGGGGAAATCTAGAAGTGTTTTTAATGAATTAAAAATTTTCAGTATATCTTCATTTTTCAAAGCACATATTGTTATGTTCGACTACTGGGGGGGGGGCATCAGCAACCCCCCCCCCCCCCCCCAAAAAAAAGAAAGTTTTAAAACTCCCGTAAATACCTCACAAATCACTAATTGCTGTTTTGAGGATAATTTAGAACTGTTTTTACAGAATATAAAATTTTCAAAATATTTTAATTTTTCGGAGCACATACTATACTCTTATTTTCGACCACTGGGGGCGCTGATGACCCCCCCCCCCCCCCCGAAAAAAGGGTCAAACACCTTTCATTACAATACAAGTCACTAATTGATGTTTTGGGGATAATCAAGAAGTGTTTTTAAGAAATTAAAAATTTTCAATGTATTTTCATTGTTGAAGCACATACTATATAGACTTATGTTCGACCACTGGAGGGCACTGATGACCCCCCACACACACACACACCCCGAAAAAAAAAAGTATAAAAACCCTTAAATACCTCACAAATTATTAATTAATTTTTTTGGGATAATATAGAAGTGTTTTTTTTTTTTTTAATTACATTTTCAACATTTTATTTTTTGAAGCACATACTACAGTCTCATATTCGACCACTGGGGGGTGCTGATGACCCCCCCCCCCCCCGAAAAAGATGTAAAACACCCTTAAATGCCTCACAAATCACAAATTGTTGCTTCAGGGATAATTTAGAAGTGTTTTTAAAGATTTAAAAATTGTTAACATACTTTCATTTTTTGAAGCAAGTACTATAGTCTTATGTTTAAATACTGGGGGGCGCTGATGACCCCCCACCACCACCACCACCACCAAAAAAAAAAAAGTTTTAAAATATGCCTAAATACCTCACAAATCACTAATTGATGCTTTGGGTATAATTTAGAAGAATTTTTTATTACTGAAAAGTTTTCAACATATTTTCATTTTTGAGGCATGTACTAAACTCTCATGTTCAACCACTGGGGGGCACTGATGACCCTGACAATGGAAAAAAACACCCCTGAAGACTTCACAAATCAATAATTGATGTGTCAGGGAGAAGCTAAAAGTGTTTTTAATGAATAAAAATGTAATTTTTCAAAGCACATTTATGTGATCCAAAAACGGTAATTTTGGACCATATTCAGATCTAATTAAAAAGTGCTCTAGATCATTATACATGCCCACCTAAGTGTTTCTGGAGGTATTTCAAAGTTTTTGGAGCCTTTATTAAAATATTCATCGGCACCCCCTGGTGTTGACATAGTAAGGCTATAGTATGTGCTCCAAAAAGAGTAATTTTGGACCATGTTCAGATCTAATTAAAAAGTGCTCTAGATCATTATACAAGCCCATCTACATGTTTCCAGAAGTATTTCAAGACGTTTCAAGCCTTTATTAAAACATTCATCGGCGCCCCCTGGTGTTCAAATGGTAAGGATATAGTATGTGCTCCACAACGGGTAATTTTGGATTATGTTCACATTTGGTTACAAATTGCTCCAGATCATTATACAAGCCCACCTAAGTGGTTCTGGAGGTATTTCAAGGTGTTTTGAGCCTTTATTCAAACATTCATCATTGCCCCCTAGTGTCCAAATGGAAAGGTTTTAGTTTGTGCTCCAAAAATGGTAATTTTTTGACCATCACATATCTAACAAAAAAGTGCTCTACATCATTGTATAAGCCCACCTAAGTGTTTCCAGAAGTATTTCAAGGTTTTTTGAGCCTTTCTTATAACATTCAACGGAGCACCCTGATGTTTAAATGTTAAGGCTATAGTATGTGCTCCAAAAATGGTAATTTTTTGACCATCTTATATCTAACTAAAAAGTGTTCTAGATCATTGTATAAGCCCACCCAAGTGTTTCCAGAAGTATTTCAAGGTCTTTTGACTCTTTATTCAAATATTCATCGGCGTCCCCTGGTGTTCAAAAGCTAAGGCTATAGTATGTGCTCCAAAAAGGGTAATTTTGGACCATCTTCAAATCTAATTAAAAAGTCCTCTAGATCATTAACCAAGCCCACCTAAGTGGTTTTGGAGGTATTTCAAGGTTTTTTGAGCCTTTATTCAAATATTCATCGGCGCCCCCTGGTGTTCAAATGGTAAGGCTATAGTATGTGCTCCAAAAAGGGTAATTTTGGACCATGTTCAAATGTGGTTAAAAAGTGCTCTAGATCATTATACATGCCCATCTACATGTTTCCAGAAGTATTTCAAGATGTTTCAAGCCTTTATTCAAACATTCATCGGCACCCCCTGGTGTTGAAATGGTAAGGCTATAGTATGTGCTCCAAAAATCGTAATTCTGGACCATGTTCAAATCAGTTTACAAACTGCTCTAGATCATTTTACAAGCCCACCTAAGTGGTTCTGGAGGTATTTCAAGGTTTTTTGAGCCTTTATTCAAATATTCATCAGCGCCCCCTGGTGTTGAAATAGTAAGGCTATAGTATGTGCTCTAAAAAGGGTAATTTTGGACGATGTTCAAATCTGGTTAAAAAGTGCTCTAGATCATTATACATGCCCATCTACATGTTTCCAGAAGTATTTCAAGATGTTTCAAGCCTTTATTCAAACATTCATCGGCACCCCCTGGTGTTGAAATGGTAAGGCTATAGTATGTGCTCCAAAAATCGTAATTCTGGACCATGTTCAAATCAGTTTACAAACTGCTCTAGATCATTTTACAAGCCCACCTAAGTGGTTCTGGAGGTATTTCAAGGTTTTTTGAGCCTTTATTCAAATATTCATCAGCGCCCCCTGGTGTTGAAATAGTAAGGCTATAGTATGTGCTCTAAAAAGGGTAATTTTGGACGATGTTCAAATCTGGTTAAAAAGTGCTCTAGATCATTATACATGCCCATCTACATGTTTCCAGAAGTATTTCAAGATGTTTCAAGCCTTTATTCAAACATTCATCAGCGCCCCCTGGTGTTGAAATGGTAAGGCTATAGTATGTGCTCCAAAAAGGGTAATTTTGGATCATCTTCAAATCTAATTAAAAACTGCTCTAGATCTTTATAAAAACCCACCTAAGAGGTTCTGGATGTATTTCAAGGTTTTTGGAGCCTTTATTCAAACATTCATCGGCATTCATCGGTATGTGCTCCAAAAAGGGTAATTTGGGACCATGTTCAAATCTGGTTAAAAAGTGCTCTAGATCATTATACAAGCCCATCTACATGTTTCCAGAAGTATTTCAAGACGTTTCAAGCCTTTATTCAAACATTCATCGGCGCCCCCTGGTGTTCAAATGGTAAGGATATAGTATGTGCTCCACAACGGGTAATTTTGGATTATGTTCACATTTGGTTACAAATTGCTCCAGATCATTATACAAGCCCACCTAAGTGGTTCTGGAGGTATTTCAAGGTGTTTTGAGCCTTTATTCAAACATTCATCATTGCCCCCTAGTGTCCAAATGGAAAGGTTTTAGTTTGTGCTCCAAAAATGGTAATTTTTTGACCATCACATATCTAACAAAAAAGTGCTCTACATCATTGTATAAGCCCACCTAAGTGTTTCCAGAAGTATTTCAAGGTTTTTTGAGCCTTTCTTATAACATTCAACGGAGCACCCTGATGTTTAAATGTTAAGGCTATAGTATGTGCTCCAAAAATGGTAATTTTTTGACCATCTATATCTAACTAAAAAGTGTTCTAGATCATTGTATAAGCCCACCCAAGTGTTTCCAGAAGTATTTCAAGGTCTTTTGACTCTTTATTCAAATATTCATCGGCGCCCCCTGGTGTTCAAAAGCTAAGGCTATAGTATGTGCTCCAAAAATCGTAATTCTGGACCATGTTCAAATCAGTTTACAAACTGCTCTAGATCATTATACAAGCCCATCTAAGTGTTTCTGGAGGTATTTCAAGGTTTTTTGAGCCTTTATTCAAACATTCATCGGCGCCCCCTGGTATTCAAATGGTAAGGCTATAGTATGTGCTCCAAAAAGGGTAATTTTGGACCATCTTCCAATCTAATTAAAAAGTGCTCTAGATCATTAAGCAAGCCCACCGAAATGGTTCTGGAGATATTTCAAGATGTTTCAAGCCTTTATTCAAATCTTCATCGGCGCCCCCTGTTGTTCAAATGGTAAGGCTATAGTATGTGCTCCACAACGGGAAATTTTGGACTATGTTCACAGTTGGTTACAAAGTGCTCTAGATCATTATACAAGCCCACCTAAGTGGTTCTGGAGGTATTTCAAGGTTTTTTGAGCTTTTATTCAAACGTTCATCGGCGCCACCTGGTGTTAAAATGGTAAGGCTATAGTATGTGCTCCAAAAAGGGTAATTTTTTGACCATCTATATCTAACTAAAAAGTGTTCTAGATCATTGTATAAGCCCACCTAAGTGTTTCCAGAAGTATTTCAAGGTCTTTTGACTCTTTATTCAAATATTCATCGGCGCCCCCCGGTGTTCAAATGGTAAGGCTATAGTATGTGCTCCAAAAAGGGTAATTTTGGACCATGTTCAAATCTGGTTAAAAGTGCTCTAGATCATTATACATGCCCATCTACATGTTTCCAGAAGTATTTCAAGATGTTTCAAGCCTTTATTCAAACATTCATCGGCGCCCCCTGGTGTTGAAATGGGAAGGCTATAGTATGTGCTCCAAAAAGAGTAATTCTGGACCATGTTCAAATCAGTTTAAAAACTGCTCTAGATCATTATACAAGCCCACCTAAGTGGTTCTGGAGGTATTTCAAGGTTTTTTGAGCCTTTAATCAAATATTCATCAGCGCCCCCTGGTGTTGAAATAGTAAGGCTATAGTATGTGCTCTAAAAAGGGTAATTTTGGACGATGTTAAAATCTAATTAAAAACTGCTCTAGATCATTATACAAGCCCATCTAAGTGTTTCTGGAGGTATTTCAAGGTTTTTTGAGCCTTTATTCAAATATTCATAGGCGCCCCCTGGTGTTCAAATGGTAAGGCTATAGTATGTGCTCCAAAAAGGGTAATTTTGGACCATGTTCAAATCTGGTTAAAAACTGCTCTAGATCATTGTATAAGCCCACCTAAGTGTTTCCAGAAGTATTTCAAGGTCTTTTGACTCTTTATTCAAACATTCATCGGCGCCCCCTGGTATTCAAATGGTAAGGCTATAGTATGTGCTCCAAAAATGGTAATTTTGGACCATCTTCCAATCTAATTAAAAAGTGGTCTAGATCATTAACCAAGCCCACCGTAGTGGTTCTGGAGATATTTCAAGACGTTTCAAGCCTTTATTCAAATCTTCATCGGCGCCCCCTGGTGTTCAAATGGTAAGGCTATAGTATGTGCTCCAAAAAGGGTAATTTTGGACCATGTTCAAATCTGGTTAAAAAGTGCTCTAGATCATTATACATGCCCATCTACATGTTTCCAGAAGTATTTCAAGATGTTTCAAGCCTTTATTCAAACATTCATCGGCGCCCCCTGGTGTTGAAATGGTAAGGCTATAGTACGTGCTCCAAAAAGGGTAATTTTGGACCATGTTCAAATCTGGTTAAAAACTGCTCTAGATCATTATACAAGCCCATCTAAGTTTTCTGGAGGTATTTCAAGGTTTTTGGAGCCTTTATTGAAACGTTCATCGGCGCCCCCTGGTGTTCAAATGGTAAGGCTATAGTATGTGCTCCAAAAATGGTAATTTTGGACCATGTTCAAATCTAATTAAAAAGTGCTCTAGATCATTATACATGCCCATCTTCATGTTTCCAGGTGTATTTCAAGATGTTTTGAGCTTTTATTCAAATATTCATCAGAGCCCCCTGGTGTTCAAATGGTAAGGCTATAGTATGTGCTCCAAAAAGGGTAATTTTGGACCATGTTCAAATCTGGTTAAAAAGTGCTCTAGATCATTATACATGCCCATCTACATGTTTCCAGAAGTATTTCAAGATGTTTCAAGCCTTTATTCAAACATTCATCGGCGCCCCCTGGTGTTGAAATGGTAAGGCTATAGTTTGTGCTCCAAAAAGGGTAATTTTGGACCATGTTCAAATCTGGTTAAAAACTGCTCTAGATCATTATACAAGCCCATCTAAGTGTTTCTGGAGGTATTTCAAGGTTTTTGGAGCTTTTATTCAAACATTCATCGGCGCCCCCTGGTGTTAAAATGGTAAGGCTATAGTATGTGCTCCAAACATGGTAATTTTTTGACCATCTATATCTAACTAAAAAGTGTTCTTGATCATTGTATAAGCCCACCTAAGTGTTTCCAGAAATATTTCAAGGTCTTTTGACTCTTTATTCAAATATTCATCGGCGCCCCCTGGTGTACAAATGGTAAGGCTATAGTATGTGCTCCAAAAAGGGTAATTTTGGACCATGTTCAAATCTGGTTAAAAAGTGCTCTAGATCATTATACATGCCCATCTACATGTTTCCAGAAGTATTTCAAGATGTTTCAAGCCTTTATTCAAACATTCATCGGCGCCCCCTGGTGTTGAAATGGTAAGGCTATAGTTTGTGCTCCAAAAAGGGTAATTTTGGACCATGTTCAAATCTGGTTAAAAACTGCTCTAGATCATTATACAAGCCCATCTAAGTGTTTCTGGAGGTATTTCAAGGTTTTTGGAGCTTTTATTCAAACATTCATCGGCGCCCCCTGGTGTTAAAATGGTAAGGCTATAGTATGTGCTCCAAAAATGGTAATTTTTTGACCATCTATATCTAACTAAAAAGTGTTCTTGATCATTGTATAAGCCCACCTAAGTGTTTCCAGAAGTATTTCAAGGTCTTTTGACTCTTTATTCAAATATTCATCGGCGCCCCCTGGTGTACAAATGGTAAGGCTATAGTATGTGCTCAAAAAAGAGTAATTCTGGACCATGTTCAAATCAAATTAAAAAGTGCTCTAGATCATTATACATGCCCATCTTCATGTTTCCAGGTGTATTTCAAGATGTTTCAAGCCTTTATTCAAACATTAATCGGCGCCCCCTGGTGTTCAAATGGTAAGGCTATAGTATGTGCTCCAAAAAGGGTAATTTTGGACCATGTTCAAATCTGGTTAAAAAGTGCTCTAGATCATTATACATGCCCATCTACATGTTTCCAGAAGTATTTCAAGATGTTTCAAGCCTTTATTCAAACATTCATCGGCGCCCCCTGGTGTTGAAATAGTAAGGCTGTTCAAATCTGGTTAAAAACTGCTCTAGATCATTATACAAGCCCATCTAAGTGTTTCTGGAGGTATTTCAAGGTTTTTGGAGCCTTTATTCAAATATTCATAGGCGCCCCCTGGTGTTCAAATGGTAAGGCTATAGTATGTGCTCCAAAAAGGGTAATTTTGGACCATGTTCAGATCAAATTAAAAAGTGCTCTAGATCATTATACATGCCCATCTTCATGTTTCCAGGTGTATTTCAAGATGTTTTGAGCTTTTATTCAAATATTCATCGGTGCCCCCTGGTGTTAAAATGGTAAGGCTATAGTATGTGCTCCAAAAAGGGTAATTTTTTGACCATCTATATCTAACTAAAAAGTGTTCTAGATCATTGTATAAGCCCACCTAAGTGTTTCCAGAAGTATTTTAAGGTCTTTTGACTCTTTATTCAAATATTCATCGGCGCCCCCTGGTGTTCAAATGGTAAGGCTATAGTATGTGCTCCAAAAAGGGTAATTTTGGACCATGTTCAAATCTGGTTAAAAAGTGCTCTAGATCATTATACATGCCCATCTACATGTTTCCAGAAGTATTTCAAGATGTTTCAAGCCTTTATTCAAATATTCATCGGCGCCCCCTGGTGTTGAAATGGTAAGGCTATAGTATGTGCTCCAAAAAGAGTAATTTTGGACCATGTTCAAATCAAATTAAAAAGTGCTCTAGATCATTATACATGCCCATCTTCCTGTTTCCAGGTGTATTTCAAGATGTTTTGAGCTTTTATTCAAACATTCATCGGCGCCCCCTGGTGTTAAAATGGTAAGGCTATAGTATGTGCTCCAAAAAGGGAAATTTTGGACCATCTTCAAATCTAATTAAAAAGTGCTCTAGATCATTAACCAAGCCCACCTAAGTGGTTTTGGAGGTATTTCAAGGTTTTTTGAGCCTTTATTCAAATATTCATCAGCGCCCCCTGGTGTTGAAATAGTAAGGCTATAGTATGTGCTCTAAAAAGGGTAATTTTGGACCCTGTTCAAATCTAATTAAAAAGTGCTCTAGATCATTAACCAAGCCCACCTAAGTGGTTTTGGAGGTATTTCAAGGTTTTTTGAGCCTTTATTCAAATATTCATCAGCGCCCCCTGGTGTTGAAATAGTAAGGCTATAGTATGTGCTCCAAAAAGGGTAATTTTGGACCCTGTTCAAATCTAATTAAAAAGTGCTCTAGATCATTATACATGCCCATCTTCATGTTTCCAGGTGTATTTCAAGATGTTTTGAGCTTTTATTCAAATATTCATCGGCGCCCCCTGGTGTTGACATAGTAAGGTTATAGTATGTGCTCCAAAAAGGGTAATTTTGGACCATGTTCAAAACTGGTTAAAAACTGCTCTAGATCATTATACAAGCCCATCTAAGTGTTTCTGGAGGTATTTCAAGGTTTTTGGAGCCTTTATTCAAATATTCATCAGCGCCCCCTGGTGTTCAAATGGTAAGGCTATAGTATGTGCTCCAAAAAGGGTAATTTTTTGACCATCTATATCGAACTAAAAAGTGTTCTAGATCATTGTATAAGCCCACCTAAGTGTTTCCAGAAGTATGTCAAGGTCTTTTGACTCTATATTCAAATATTCATCGGCGCCCCCTGGTGTTCAAATGGTAAGGCTATAGTATGTGCTCTAAAAAGGGTAATTTTGGACCATGTTCAAATCTGGTTAAAAAGTGCTCTAGATCATTATACATGCCCATCTACATGTTTCCAGAAGTATTTCAAGATGTTTCAAGCCTTTATTCAAACATTCATCGGCGCCCCCTGGTGTTGAAATGGGAAGGCTATAGTATGTGCTCCAAAAAGAGTAATTCTGGACCATGTTCAAATCAGTTTAAAAACTGCTCTAGATCATTATACAAGCCCACCTAAGTGGTTCTGGAGGTATTTCAAGGTTTTTTGAGCCTTTAATCAAATATTCATCAGCGCCCCCTGGTGTTGAAATAGTAAGGCTATAGTATGTGCTCTAAAAAGGGTAATTTTGGACGATGTTAAAATCTAATTAAAAACTGCTCTAGATCATTATACAAGCCCATCTAAGTGTTTCTGGAGGTATTTCAAGGTTTTTTGAGCCTTTATTCAAATATTCATAGGCGCCCCCTGGTGTTCAAATGGTAAGGCTATAGTATGTGCTCCAAAAAGGGTAATTTTGGACCATGTTCAAATCTGGTTAAAAACTGCTCTAGATCATTGTATAAGCCCACCTAAGTGTTTCCAGAAGTATTTCAAGGTCTTTTGACTCTTTATTCAAACATTCATCGGCGCCCCCTGGTATTCAAATGGTAAGGCTATAGTATGTGCTCCAAAAATGGTAATTTTGGACCATCTTCCAATCTAATTAAAAAGTGGTCTAGATCATTAACCAAGCCCACCGTAGTGGTTCTGGAGATATTTCAAGACGTTTCAAGCCTTTATTCAAATCTTCATCGGCGCCCCCTGGTGTTCAAATGGTAAGGCTATAGTATGTGCTCCAAAAAGGGTAATTTTGGACCATGTTCAAATCTGGTTAAAAAGTGCTCTAGATCATTATACATGCCCATCTACATGTTTCCAGAAGTATTTCAAGATGTTTCAAGCCTTTATTCAAACATTCATCGGCGCCCCCTGGTGTTGAAATGGTAAGGCTATAGTACGTGCTCCAAAAAGGGTAATTTTGGACCATGTTCAAATCTGGTTAAAAACTGCTCTAGATCATTATACAAGCCCATCTAAGTTTTCTGGAGGTATTTCAAGGTTTTTGGAGCCTTTATTGAAACGTTCATCGGCGCCCCCTGGTGTTCAAATGGTAAGGCTATAGTATGTGCTCCAAAAATGGTAATTTTGGACCATGTTCAAATCTAATTAAAAAGTGCTCTAGATCATTATACATGCCCATCTTCATGTTTCCAGGTGTATTTCAAGATGTTTTGAGCTTTTATTCAAATATTCATCAGAGCCCCCTGGTGTTCAAATGGTAAGGCTATAGTATGTGCTCCAAAAAGGGTAATTTTGGACCATGTTCAAATCTGGTTAAAAAGTGCTCTAGATCATTATACATGCCCATCTACATGTTTCCAGAAGTATTTCAAGATGTTTCAAGCCTTTATTCAAACATTCATCGGCGCCCCCTGGTGTTGAAATGGTAAGGCTATAGTTTGTGCTCCAAAAAGGGTAATTTTGGACCATGTTCAAATCTGGTTAAAAACTGCTCTAGATCATTATACAAGCCCATCTAAGTGTTTCTGGAGGTATTTCAAGGTTTTTGGAGCTTTTATTCAAACATTCATCGGCGCCCCCTGGTGTTAAAATGGTAAGGCTATAGTATGTGCTCCAAACATGGTAATTTTTTGACCATCTATATCTAACTAAAAAGTGTTCTTGATCATTGTATAAGCCCACCTAAGTGTTTCCAGAAATATTTCAAGGTCTTTTGACTCTTTATTCAAATATTCATCGGCGCCCCCTGGTGTACAAATGGTAAGGCTATAGTATGTGCTCCAAAAAGGGTAATTTTGGACCATGTTCAAATCTGGTTAAAAAGTGCTCTAGATCATTATACATGCCCATCTACATGTTTCCAGAAGTATTTCAAGATGTTTCAAGCCTTTATTCAAACATTCATCGGCGCCCCCTGGTGTTGAAATGGTAAGGCTATAGTATGTGCTCCAAAAAGGGTAATTTTGGACCATGTTCAAATCTGGTTAAAAACTGCTCTAGATCATTATACAAGCCCATCTAAGTGTTTCTGGAGGTATTTCAAGGTTTTTGGAGCTTTTATTCAAACATTCATCGGCGCCCCCTGGTGTTAAAATGGTAAGGCTATAGTATGTGCTCCAAAAATGGTAATTTTTTGACCATCTATATCTAACTAAAAAGTGTTCTTGATCATTGTATAAGCCCACCTAAGTGTTTCCAGAAGTATTTCAAGGTCTTTTGACTCTTTATTCAAATATTCATCGGCGCCCCCTGGTGTACAAATGGTAAGGCTATAGTATGTGCTCAAAAAAGAGTAATTCTGGACCATGTTCAAATCAAATTAAAAAGTGCTCTAGATCATTATACATGCCCATCTTCATGTTTCCAGGTGTATTTCAAGATGTTTCAAGCCTTTATTCAAACATTAATCGGCGCCCCCTGGTGTTCAAATGGTAAGGCTATAGTATGTGCTCCAAAAAGGGTAATTTTGGACCATGTTCAAATCTGGTTAAAAAGTGCTCTAGATCATTATACATGCCCATCTACATGTTTCCAGAAGTATTTCAAGATGTTTCAAGCCTTTATTCAAACATTCATCGGCGCCCCCTGGTGTTGAAATAGTAAGGCTGTTCAAATCTGGTTAAAAACTGCTCTAGATCATTATACAAGCCCATCTAAGTGTTTCTGGAGGTATTTCAAGGTTTTTGGAGCCTTTATTCAAATATTCATAGGCGCCCCCTGGTGTTCAAATGGTAAGGCTATAGTATGTGCTCCAAAAAGGGTAATTTTGGACCATGTTCAGATCAAATTAAAAAGTGCTCTAGATCATTATACATGCCCATCTTCATGTTTCCAGGTGTATTTCAAGATGTTTTGAGCTTTTATTCAAATATTCATCGGTGCCCCCTGGTGTTAAAATGGTAAGGCTATAGTATGTGCTCCAAAAAGGGTAATTTTTTGACCATCTATATCTAACTAAAAAGTGTTCTAGATCATTGTATAAGCCCACCTAAGTGTTTCCAGAAGTATTTTAAGGTCTTTTGACTCTTTATTCAAATATTCATCGGCGCCCCCTGGTGTTCAAATGGTAAGGCTATAGTATGTGCTCCAAAAAGGGTAATTTTGGACCATGTTCAAATCTGGTTAAAAAGTGCTCTAGATCATTATACATGCCCATCTACATGTTTCCAGAAGTATTTCAAGATGTTTCAAGCCTTTATTCAAATATTCATCGGCGCCCCCTGGTGTTGAAATGGTAAGGCTATAGTATGTGCTCCAAAAAGAGTAATTTTGGACCATGTTCAAATCAAATTAAAAAGTGCTCTAGATCATTATACATGCCCATCTTCCTGTTTCCAGGTGTATTTCAAGATGTTTTGAGCTTTTATTCAAACATTCATCGGCGCCCCCTGGTGTTAAAATGGTAAGGCTATAGTATGTGCTCCAAAAAGGGAAATTTTGGACCATCTTCAAATCTAATTAAAAAGTGCTCTAGATCATTAACCAAGCCCACCTAAGTGGTTTTGGAGGTATTTCAAGGTTTTTTGAGCCTTTATTCAAATATTCATCAGCGCCCCCTGGTGTTGAAATAGTAAGGCTATAGTATGTGCTCTAAAAAGGGTAATTTTGGACCCTGTTCAAATCTAATTAAAAAGTGCTCTAGATCATTAACCAAGCCCACCTAAGTGGTTTTGGAGGTATTTCAAGGTTTTTTGAGCCTTTATTCAAATATTCATCAGCGCCCCCTGGTGTTGAAATAGTAAGGCTATAGTATGTGCTCCAAAAAGGGTAATTTTGGACCCTGTTCAAATCTAATTAAAAAGTGCTCTAGATCATTATACATGCCCATCTTCATGTTTCCAGGTGTATTTCAAGATGTTTTGAGCTTTTATTCAAATATTCATCGGCGCCCCCTGGTGTTGACATAGTAAGGTTATAGTATGTGCTCCAAAAAGGGTAATTTTGGACCATGTTCAAAACTGGTTAAAAACTGCTCTAGATCATTATACAAGCCCATCTAAGTGTTTCTGGAGGTATTTCAAGGTTTTTGGAGCCTTTATTCAAATATTCATCAGCGCCCCCTGGTGTTCAAATGGTAAGGCTATAGTATGTGCTCCAAAAAGGGTAATTTTTTGACCATCTATATCGAACTAAAAAGTGTTCTAGATCATTGTATAAGCCCACCTAAGTGTTTCCAGAAGTATGTCAAGGTCTTTTGACTCTATATTCAAATATTCATCGGCGCCCCCTGGTGTTCAAATGGTAAGGCTATAGTATGTGCTCTAAAAAGGGTAATTTTGGACCATGTTCAAATCTGGTTAAAAAGTGCTCTAGATCATTATACATGCCCATCTACATGTTTCCAGAAGTATTTCAAGATGTTTCAAGCCTTTATTCAAACTTTTCATCGGCGCCCCCTGGTGTTGAAATGGTAAGGCTATAGTATGTGCTCCAAAAATGGTAATTTTTTGACCATCTATATCTAACTAAAAAGTGTTCTTGATCATTGTATTAGCCCACCTAAGTGTTTCCAGAAGTATTTCAAGGTCTTTTGACTCTTTATTCAAATATTCATCGGCGCCCCCTGGTGTTCAAATGGTAAGGCTATAGTATGTGCTCCAAAAAGGGTAATTTTGGACCATGTTCAAATCTGGTTAAAAACTGCTCTAGATCATTATACAAGCCCATCTAAGTGTTTCTGGAGGTATTTCAAGGTTTTTGGAGCCTTTATTCAAACGTTCATCGGCGCCCCCTGGTGTTCAAATGGTAAGGCTATTGTATGTGCTCCAAAAAGGGTAATTTTGGACCATGTTCAAATCAAATTAAAAAGTGCCCTAGATCATTATACATGCCCTTCTTCATGTTTCCAGGTGTATTTCAAGATGTTTCAAGCCTTTATTCAAACATTCATCGGCGCCCCCTGGTGTTGAAATGGTAAGGCTATAGTATGTGCTCCAAAAATGGTAATTTTTTGACCATCTATATCTAACTAAAAAGTGTTCTTGATCATTGTATAAGCCCACCTAAGTGTTTCCAGAAGTATTTTAAGGTCTTTTGACTCTTTATTCAAATATTCATCGGCGCCCCCTGGTGTTCAAATGGTAAGGCTATAGTATGTGTTCCAAAAAGGGTAATTTTGGACCATCTTCAAATCTAATTAAAAAGTGCTCTAGATCATTAACCAAGCCCACCTAAGTGGTTTTGGAGGTATTTCAAGGTTTTTTGAGCCTTTATTCAAATATTCATCGGCGCCCCCTGGTGTTCAAATGGTAAGGCTATAGTATGTGCTCCAAAAAGGGTAATTTTGGACCATGTTCAAATCAAATTAAAAAATGCCCTAGATCATTATACATGCCCTTCTTCATGTTTCCAGGTGTATTTCAAGATGTTTCAAGCCTTTATTCAAATATTCATCGGCGCCCCCTGGTGTTCAAATGGTAAGGCTATAGTATGTGCTCCAAAAAGGGTAATTTTGGACCATGTTCAAATCTAATTAAAAACTGCTCTAGATCATTATACAAGCCCATCTAAATGTTTCTGGAGGTATTTCAAGGTTTTTTGAGCCTTTATTCAAATATTCATCGGCGCCCCCTGGTGTTCAAATGGTAAGGCTATAGTATGTGCTCCAAAAATGGTAATTTTTTGACCATCTATATCTAACTTAAAAGTGTTCTAGATCATTGTATAAGCCCACCTAAGTGTTTCCAGAAGTATTTCAAGGTCTTTTGACTCTTTATTCAAATATTCATCGGCGCCCCCTGGTGTTCAAAAGCTAAGGCTATAGTATGTGGTCCAAAACGGGTAATTTTGGACCATGTTCAAATCTAGTTAAAAACTGCTCTAGATCATTATACAAGCCCATCTAAGTGTTTCTGGAGGTATTTCAAGGTTTTTGGAGCCTTTATTCAAACGTTCATCGGCGCCCCCTGGTGTTCAAATGGTAAGGCTATAGTATGTGCTCCAAAAAGGGTAATTTTGGACCATGTTCAAATTAAATTAAAAAGTGCCCTAGATCATTATACATGCCCTTCTTCATGTTTCCAGGTGTATTTCAAGATGTTTCAAGCCTTTATTCAAACATTCATCGGCGCCCCCTGGTGTTGAAATGGTAAGGCTATAGTATGTGCTCCAAAAAGGGTAATTTTGGACCATGTTCAAATCAAATTAAAAAGTGCTCTAGATCATTATACATGCCCATCTTCATGTTTCCAGGTGTATTTCAAGATGTTTCAATCATTTATTCAAACATTCATCGGCGCCCCCTGGTGTTGAAATGGTAAGGCTATAGTATGTGCTCCAAAAAGGGTAATTTTGGACCATCTTCAAATCTAATTAAAAAGTGCTCTAGATCATTAACCAAGCCCACCTAAGTGGTTTTGGAGGTATTTCAAGGTTTTTTGAGCCTTTATTCAAATATTCATCGGCGCCCCCTGGTGTTCAAATGGTAAGGCTATAGTATGTGTTCCAAAAAGGGTAATTTTGGACCATCTTCAAATCTAATTAAAAAGTGCTCTAGATCATTAACCAAGCCCACCTAAGTGGTTTTGGAGGTATTTCAAGGTTTTTTGAGCCTTTATTCAAATATTCATCAGCGCCCCCTGGTGTTGAAATAGTAAGACTATAGTATGTGCTCTAAAAAGGGTAATTTTGGACGATGTTCAAATCTAATTAAAACCTGCTCTAGATCATTATACAAGCCAACCTAAGTGTTTCTGGAGGTATTTCAAGGTTTTTTGAGCCTTTATTCAAATATTCATCGGCGCCCCCTGGTGTTCAAATGGTAAGGCTATAATATGTGCTCCAAAAAGGGTAATTTTGGACCATGTTCAAATCTGGTTAAAAAGTGCTCTAGATCATTATACATGCCCACCTACATGTTTCCACAAGTATTTCAAGGGCTTCTGACTCTTTATTCAAATATTCATCGGCACCCCCTGGTGTTCAAATGGTAAGTTCTCCAGAAAGGGTAATTTTGGACCATCTTCAAATCTAATTAAAAAGTGCTCTAGATCATTATACATGCCCATCCACATTTTTCCAGAAGTATTTCAAGATGTTTCAAGCTTTTATTCAAACATTCATTGGCGCCCCCTGGTGTTGACATAGTAAGGTTATAGTATGTGCTCCAAAAAGGGTAATTTTGGAACATGTTCAAAACTGGTTAAAAACTGCTCTAGATCATTATACAAGCCCATCTAAGTGTTTCTGGAGGTATTTCAAGGTTTTTTGAGCCTTTATTCAAACATTCATCGGCGCCCCCTGGTGTTCAAATGGTAAGGCTATAGTATGTGCTCCAAAAAGGGTAATTTTGGACGATGTTCAAATCTAATTAAAAACTTCTCTAGATCATTATACAAGCCCATCTAAATGTTTCTGGAGGTATTTCAAGGTTTTTTGAGCCTTTATTCAAGTATTCATCGGCGCCCCCTGGTGTTCAAATGGTAAGGCTATAGTATGTGCTCCAAAAATGGTAATTTTTTGACCATCTATATCTAACTTAAAAGTGTTCTAGATCATTGTATAAGCCCACCTAAGTGTTTCCAGAAGTATTTCAAGGTCTTTTGACTCTTTATTCAAATATTCATCGGCGCCCCCTGGTGTTCAAAAGCTAAGGCTATAGTATGTGCTCCAAAACGGGTAATTTTGGACCATGTTCAAATCTGGTTAAAAAGTGCTCTAGATCATTATACATGCCCATCTACATGTTTCCAGAAGTATTTCAAGATGTTTCAAGCCTTTATTCAAACATTCATCGGCGCCCCCTTGTGTTGAAATGGTAAGGATATAGTATGTGCTCCAAAAAGGGTAATTTTGGACCATCTTCAAATCTAATTAAAAAGTGCTCTAGATCATTAACCAAGCCCACCTAAGTGGTTTTGGAGGTATTTCAAGGTTTTTTGAGCCTTTATTCAAATATTCATCAGCGCCCCCTGGTTTTGAAATAGTAAGACTATAGTATGTGCTCTAAAAAGGGTAATTTTGGACGATGTTCAAATCTAATTAAAACCTGCTCTAGATCATTATACAAGCCCACCTAAGTGTTTCTGGAGGTATTTCAAGGTTTTTTGAGCCTTTATTCAAATATTCATCGGCGCCCCCTGGTGTTCAAATGGTAAGGCTATAGTATGTGCCCCAAAAAGGGTAATTTTGGACCATGTTCAAATCTAATTAAAAAGTGCTCTAGATCATTATACATTCCCATCTTCATGTTTCCAGGTGTATTTCAAGATGTTTTGAGCTTTTATTCAAATATTCATCGGCGCCCCCTGGTGTTCAAATGGTAAGGCTATAGTATGTGCTCCAGAAAGGGTAATTTTGGACCATGTTCAAATCTGGTTTAAAAGTGCTCTGGATCATTATACATGCCCATCTACATGTTTCCAGAAGTATTTCAAGATATTTCAAGCCTTTATTCAAACATTCATCAGCGCCCCCTGGTGTTCAAATGGTAAGGCTATAGTATGTGCTCCAAAAAGGGTAATTTTGGACCATGTTCAAAACTGGTTAAAAACTGCTCTAGATCATTATACAAGCCCATCTAAGTGTTTCTGGAGGTATTTCAAGGTTTTTGGAGCCTTTATTCAAATATTCATCGGCGCCCCCTGGTGTTCAAATGGTAAGGCTATAGTATGTGCTCCAAAAAGGGTAATTTGGGACCATGTTCAAATCAAATTAAAAAGTTCCCTAGATCATTATACATGCCCATCTTCATGTTTCCAGGTGTATTTCAAGATGTTTTGAGCTTTTATTCAAACATTCATCGGCGCCCCCTGGTGTTCAAATGGTAAGGCTATAGTATGTGCTCCAAAAAGGGTAATTTTGGACCATCTTCAAATCTAATTAAAAAGTGCTCTAGATCATTAACCAAGCCCACCTAAGTGGTTCTGGAGGTAATTCAAGACGTTTCAAGCCTTTATTCAAATTTTCATCGGCGCCCCCTGGTGTTCAAATGGTAAGAATATAGTATGTGCTCCACAACGGGTAATTTTGGACTATGTTAACATTTGGTTACAAAGTGCTCTAGATCATTATACAAGCCCACCTAAGTGGTTCTGGAGGTATTTCAAGGTGTTTTGAACCTCTATTCAAACATTCATCATTGCCCCCTAGTGTTCAAATGGTAAGGCTATATAGTATGTGCTCCAAAAATGGTAATTTTTTGACCATCTATATCTAACTAAAAAGTGTTCTAGATCATTGTATAAGCCCACCTAAGTGTTTCCAGAAGTATTTCAAGGTCTTTTGACTCTTTATTCAAACATTCATCGGCGCCCCCTGGTGTTGAAATAGTAAGGCTATAGTATGTGCTCCAAAAAGAGTAATTTTGGACCATGTTCAAATTGGTTTACAAACTGCTCTAGATCATTAACCAAGCCCACCTAAGTGGTTCTGGAGGTAATTCAAGACGTTTCAAGCCTTTATTCAAATTTTCATCGGCGCCCCCTGGTGTTCAAATGGTAAGGATATAGTATGTGCTCCACAACGGGTAATTTTGGACCATGTTCAAATCTAATTAATAAGTGCTCTAGATCATTAACCAAGCCCACCTAAGTGGTTCTGGAGGTATTTCAAGGTGTTTTGAGCCTTTATTCAAACATTCATCGGCGCCCCCTGGTGTTCAAATGGTAAGGCTATAGTATGTGCTCCAAAAATGGTAATTTTTGACCATCTTATATCTAACTAAAAAGTGTTCTAGAACATTGTACAAGCCCACCTAAGTGTTTCCAGAAGTACTTCAAGGTCTTTTAACTCTTCATTCAAATATTCATCGGCGCCCCCTGGTGTTCAAATGCTAAGGCTATAGTATGTGCTCCAAAAAAGAGTAATTTTGCACCGTCTTCAAATCTAATTAAAAAGTGCTTTAGATCATTATACATGCCCATCTACATGTTTCCAGAAGTATTTCAAAATGTTTCAAGCTTTTATTCAAACATTCATCAGCGCCCCCTGGTGTTCAAATGGTAAGGCTATAGTATGTGCTCCAAAAAGGGTAATTTTGGACCATGTTCAAATCTCGTTAAAAAGTGCTCTAGATCATTATAAAAACTCACCTAAGTGGTTCTGGATGTATTTCAAGGTTTTTTGAGCCTTTTTTCAAACATTCATCGGTGCCCCCTTTTGTTCAAATGGTAAGGCTATAGTATGTGCTGCGAGAAGGGTAATTTTGGATCACCTTAAAATCTAAGTAAAAAGTGCTCTAGATCATTAACCAAGCCCACCAAAGTGCTTCTGGAGGTTTTTCAAGGTGATTTGAGCCTTTATTCAAACATTCATCGGCGCCCCCTTATGTTCAAATGGTAAAGCTATAGTATGTTCTCCAAAAATGGTAATTTTTTTTACTATCTTATATCTAACTAAAAAGAGTTCTAGATCATTATACATGCCCACCTACATGTTTCCACAAGTATTTCAAGGGCTTCTGACTCTTTATTCAAATATTCATCGGCACCCCCTGGTGTTCAAATGGTAAGTTCTCCAGAAAGGGTAATTTTGGACCATCTTCAAATCTAATTAAAAAGTGCTCTAGATCATTATACATGCCCATCCACATTTTTCCAGAAGTATTTCAAGATGTTTCAAGCTTTTATTCAAACATTCATTGGCGCCCCCTGGTGTTGACATAGTAAGGTTATAGTATGTGCTCCAAAAAGGGTAATTTTGGACCATGTTCAAATCTGGTTAAAAAGTGCTCTGGATCATTATACAAGCCCATCTAAGTGTTTGTCGAAGTATTTCAAGGTGTTTCAAGCCTTTATTCAAACATTCATGGACATGTTCTCCTTTGTTCGACCACTAGGGGGTTCCTCACAAATCACTAATTAATGCTTTTTGGATAATATAGAACTGCTTTTAAAGAATTAAAAAATTTTACATATATTTTAATTTCTGAGGCACATACTACCGTCTTATGTTCCACCACTGGGGGGCTCTGATGACCCTCCTTGAAAATAGTGTAAAACACCTTTAAATACCTCAGAAATTACTAAATGATGCTGTAATATAATGTAGAATAATGTAGAACTGTTTTTAAAGAATTAAAAATTGTCAACATATGAATGAATGTGCCAATGTGTGCACGTATGCATCTCTATGTGTACGAATGTTTGTATGTATGAATGAATGTATGTTTGTATGTATGTATACTTTTTCTTGTGTCTGTTTTTTTTTGTGTCTTTTGCAGGTTAGAAATAAATCTCACAGACAAAGTGTTTCATTTCTCAAAAACCTTTTTTTGGATAGAACAATCAAGTTTTAAACCAACAGAAGCAATATAAAATCTGATCTACAGCTGAACTGGATGATCACTGTATAAACGGCAGGAAAACGTACGCAGACACGTCACCAAGGCAACATGCACGCGATAGCATCAGCTGAAGCGGTTCAAGAGTCAGAGCTGATTTCAACTCATCGGACCTTCATTCAACTGCAAAACTAAACTGATTTAACACAGAAAAAAAAAACAAAACACAAAATAAGGAGAAAAAAAACGAGTTACATGGAAACATATTTGACAGGAAGCACTTTGGTTTCATCTGCAAAGGCAAAAGATGAAGGAAAAGTGTGAGTGTTTGAAAAGAAACATGCAGAAATGAAGCCAGAGCGACAGTTTCTGAACTGAACATGAGGGTCCGGTCCAAACGCACAGCCTTTACTCATTGAAAACCAGCAGGATTTGCCATCAACTGGAGCTGTTCAGTCTTCTTTTTAAATAAACGTCCCATGTCTGTGTCCTGTTCCCTCCAGGGGTTCAGGTCGAGTTTCAGCTGAAGGACCTGAAGCTGTCCTCGGGTCTGGAAAACCTCCGGGTCCTGCCCAGTAACTCCACTCCAGTCCGAAACTGAAATACACTCCGACCTTTCTGACCTTGGATACAGACTGTCCACGCCCACATCCACATGAAAAGTACGAAACATCAGACAATGGAACCGAAACACCAACGGCACGCTGAAACGGACATGTTTTTACGTAAAAGAAAATAATGACAGGAGGATATGAAGGAGCACAAAGTGACCTGTGTTTGGTGGTTTCGCAGTCGGAGGTAGAGAAGCTGCAGATCACCTGGAAACGATGGATTCAGCTCCAGACGGCACAGAAAAGGCTTTCATATCAGAACCAAACTACCGTCAGCCGCACCTTTTAATGTTCACCGACGTTCATGACAGAACTCTAACCTTAACAGTAGAAGTGAGGCCAGTGTGTGTGTGCATTAGACTCCATCAGATTATGGCTGAAACACAAACATCGGCTCTAATCTGACCTCAGGATGCGTCACCTGTGACCTGGTGGATGTTAAAGCGTTCATGATTTATTCCATAATCTGTTATTTTTTTCTTTTGGTTAACCCTTAAAAACCTAGGACTGTTTATGAAGTGACTTCCAAACCAATTTTTCTCTACATTTAACCTTTCCTAAGTGATTTATCACCAAATATATATGTGGGTTTTTCCATGAAACTGGGTTTATGACCCCGCCCCCAAAGGTGAGGTAAGGGCTATTGTTGTTGGTTCAGTTTGTTTACACTTCAGCAGCAAAACTATTGGTTGAATTCATACCAAATTGGGTTTATAGATTGCCAGTGACCCAGAATAGATCCGATTACATTTTGTTTGAAGTTTCAAGTTTGAATTTTTTATGAATTTTCAAAACTTTTTTCCCACATTTACGTATAATGGGCAAAAATTAAAATGTCTGTAGCAGAAAAACGACTATATTTGTTGAATTCATACCAAATTTGGTTTATAGATTCCCAGTGACCCAGAATAGATCTGATTATATATTGGGAAAACTAGGTCAAAGTTCAAATTTTTTATGAAATTTTTACATCTTTCCCCCCCCATTTACTTATATTGGCTGAAATTTCAAATGTCTGTAGTAGCAAAACTATTAGTTGAATTCATACCAAATTGGGTTTATAGATCGCCAGTGACCCAGAATGGATGCGATTACATTTTGGGGAAAGTAGGTCAAAGTTCACATTTTTAAGGAATTTTTCATTTTAATTTTTGTTTTCCGATTTACTTATAATGGGCAAAATTTTGCATGTCTGTAGCAGCAAAATTGTTATTTCAATTCAAACTAAATTTGGTTTATAGATTGCCAGTGACCCAGAATACATGTCACTACATTTTGGGAAAAATAGCTCAAAGTTTGAATTTTTTAAAACTTTTTTTCTCCCATTTACTTATAATGGGCTAAATGTAAAATGTCCGTAGCAGCAAAACTATTGGTTGAATTCAAACAAAATTGGGTTTATAGATTGCCAGTGACCAGAAATAGATATCATTACATTTTGGGAAAAATAGGTCAAAGTTAACATTTTTTATGAATTTTTTTTCACGTATTTACTTATAATGGACACAATTTCAAATGTTTGTAGCAGCTAAACTATCGGTTGAATTCAAACAAAATTTGGTTTATACATTGCCAGTGACCAAAAATAGATGTCACTACATTTTGGAAAAAATAGATCCAAGGTTAAATTTTTTATGAATTTTTAAAGACTTTTTCCCCTCATTTACTTATAATGGGGGAGATTTCACATGCCTATAAAAACATCAATTTTGTTTCAATTTACTTCAAACTTGGCACATATATAGAGACAGTTGATATCCTGTCATCAGCTTTACGGTTTTACATGTGGATTTTTGTATTTAAAAAATTACAAAAATGTCTTTTATCTGAAAAATAGTTTCTTTTATCTCAGTAAATATTTACTTTTAAATAAACCATAAGTGTTTCCAAACCTGCTTCATAACATTCATCTACATCTGGTTTGGATGTTTAGCTTCTCTGTCCTGTTTTTAAAACCAGTTTCACTGAAACACCCATTTAGCATTTTTCGGTGAAAATCAGGTATTTTCCTATTTTCAGTTCACTGATCATCTAAATGTTTGCAGAAGCTGATAGTACATTCAAAGGTTATTGTATCAAAAATAGAGAAAACTGAAGAAAAAGTGACTTTTTCAGCCAAATGTATTAAAAAACAAGCCTGTAGAGATCCTGTCATTAATCCAAGTCTATGGGTTTACTGGTGAATCAGTATTCCAGAGGATGATCGTGTTTCCAGAAGTTAGTGGTTCAGACGTTATTAAATATTTTAGATCAGTCGATAGTTTTGGTTGCTACTGTTTAGGTCTTTATGGGTTAAAAAAAAAAAAAACGATAGAAAACTTGGATCAGTAGATTATGGAATCTGCACTTTTCCACCAATACCAGCTTTTACATTATGTTGAACTGAAACGCCAAAACACAGATATTTTCAGGCTTAATAACAAAGGTGACACAGCTATTGTACTGTATTGTATTGTACTGTATTGTATTGTATTGTACTGTATTGTTTTGTAACACTGTGCCGGCCCCAAAATCCACCTTATGCACCAGAGTTGAATATAACAGAAAGAAATTGAACTAAGTCTGAACAACTGGACACAGACTAAAAGCAGTGGAGTGCAAAACTTAAAAGTATTGGTGTAAAAATTATTATTTACAGTCAGAACAGGAAAAATATTTGAGAAATTTAGAGGTAGAACATTTAAAATCATAATTATGGATAAAAAACAAAAAAAAAAAATCAGTGTTGAGAAAAATTGGTTAGTTTGGTTTGAATTGTTATCTTGGTTTCTAAAACACCACAGAGATTTAGTTTTTTTGTTGTTTTTTTTATCCATATCTCTAAATTTCTAAAATATTTGTCCTGCTCTGACTGTAAATAATAATTTTCTTCCTCATCTACCCATCTACTTTCATCACTCTCCCATTAAACTTTCAGGAAATATTGATATTTTTACCTCAGATCCTCATGAACAGGAACATCTGACAGCTGTAGACATGACGTGTCCCAATATTTATGTCCATATACTGTATAAACATCGTTAATATCGTCCATAAAACCTGTGTTATGTAAACCTGTCCGACCCTACAGACGCTCAGTGTTGGTCTGCAGTGTTACTGTCAGTGGAGGAACAGCTGTCGGTGCTTTCCTTCTGTGGATCAGCTCCGTCTGCGTCTTCGTGCTCAGATCTTTTTTCTCTGTCAGTGTTGAACCCAGTCCGATCACATCCTGGGACTGTTCCTTCCACCTTCTGTCTGTAAACGTCTCTGCTTGGCTCCGCCCCTTCCACCTTCCTTCCGTCTGTAATCGTCTCTGTTTGACTCCGTCTGTAATCGTCTTTCTGCTTGACTCCGTTCCAAACACCGTGCGGAACCGGAGGACCTCAGCGGTCCTCAGACAGACTCAGGTGGATGTTGACACTGTGACATGAGGTCCAGCTGGGTTTAGGGTCATGGAGGTTCAGGTTGTGGTTAGTCCCCCGAGTCTTTACTGTCAGAGTGTGGAGTGTACTTGAGCCGAAATGTCCCTGAGAAAAAAAAAATACACAGAAAAAATACAAAAATCGTCAGAAAAATACCAGGCAAGGCAGATTTATTAGTATAGCACAGAGGTGTCAAACTTATGTTAGTTCAGGTTCCACATCCAGCTGTGTAGAAGCCAATAATCAGTCCTTCCAGGAATTTGCAATGTTGCGATTGCAACTATTAATGCAAATTCAACCAGTCACCGTGAATTCTGCGAGGTGCTGCAATTTCGTCTAATCACCGCGAATTTTTCGCAAATTTGACCAATCACCTTAGCCCCCTTTCGCCCACCCCCTCTACGTGACATGTACGTCATCACATTCACTTCCTTGTTGACGGTTGAGAAGATGAAGACATGTGCGACGCATAACGCCCACATTTACCGACAAACATCACTGCCAAAGTTCGTGCCAGTCAGTTTCCAGATGTGTTACATGAAAGTGGAGGTAAACTGTTCTGTGGTGGAACACAAATGAAAGTGGCCGCTCCACAGACACTTTTCAACCGCAAAACATGCAAAGAGAACGGCTGAAACTGGAAGAAGACAGACCAGACAAGTCCACTGACAGAGGACAGACCAGACAAGTCCACTGACAGAGGACAGACCGGACAAGTCCACTGACAGAGGACAGACCGGACAAGTCCACTGACAGAGGGTCTACTGACAGAGGACAGACCGGACAAGTCCACTGACAGAGGACAGACCGGACAAGTCCACTGACAGAGGACAGACCGGACAAGTCCACTGACAGAGGACAGACCGGACAAGTCCACTGACAGAGGACAGACCGGACAAGTCCACTGACAGAGGACAGACCAGACCAGTCCACTGACAGAGGACAGACCAGACAAGTCCACTGACAGAGGACAGACCGGACAAGTCCACTGACAGAGGACAGACCGGACAAGTCCACTGACAGAGGACAGACCAGACAAGTCCACTGACAGAGGACAGACCGGACAAGTCCACTGACAGAGGACAGACCAGACAAGTCCACTGACAGAGGACAGACCGGACAAGTCCACTGACAGAGGACAGACCGGACAAGTCCACTGACAGAGGACAGACCAGACAAGTCCACTGACAGAGGACAGACCAGACCAGTCCACTGACAGAGGACAGACCAGACAAGTCCACTGACAGAGGACAGACCGGACAAGTCCACTGACAGAGGACAGACCAGACAAGTCCACTGACAGAGGACAGACCAGACAAGTCCACTGACAGAGGCTGTTGGATCCAGAACAAGAGCAGGAGCTGAAAGGGTCAAGGTTAGCGCAGATCTACTGTAGAAGGCAATAGAAGAGAAGAAGAAAGAACCTGTGGAGGCATGCTTTCCTTTTGTGTAGTGTCTGTGTGTGTCTGTGTGTGCAAGTGTGTCTGTGTGTGCATGTGTGTGTGTGTGCATGTGTGTCTGTGTGTGCACGTGTGTCTGTGCATATGTGTCTGTGTGTGTCTGTGTGTGCATGTGTGTCTGTGTGTGCACGTGTGTCTGTGCATATGTGTCTGTGTGTGTCTGTGTGTGCATGTGTGTCTGTGCATATGTGTCTGTGTGTGCATGTGTCTGTGTGTGCACGTGTGTCTGTGCATATGTGTCTGTGTGTGTCTGTGTGTGCATGTGTGTCTGTGTGTGCATGTGTGTCTGTGTGTGCATGTGTGTCTGTGCATATGTGTCTGTGTGTGCATGTGTGTCTGTGTGTGCATGTGTGTCTGTGCATATGTGTCTGTGTGTCTGTGTGTGCAAGTGTGTCTTTGTGTGCATGTGTGTCTGTGTGCATGTGTGTCTGTGTGTGCATGTCAGTCTGTCATAATTTTCAGACGTATCTCTGCGTTTTGCTTTTGTAAGTCGCTGTGCGTTTACCTTTGACAGAATCAGAATCAGATTTATTGCCAAGTAATTTTTACATTACAAGGAATTTGTCTTGGTTCTGTTGGTGCAAAAAGTTAAAAGAAGCAGATGTCAAAAATAAAAATAATAAGAATATAGAAAAACAGAAGTGTTTGCCTTCCGAAGTGAAAAAGAGAAAAAAGGTATTATATACATATATATACAGTAACATATGTGCTGAAAACTGGTTTCCTTTAAGTGACAGCAGTGCATAAAAGTGCAAAATAAGCAGCTGTGCAATAATGTTCATAAGTGACTGTGGGGGGAGGGGGTCAGTGTGGGGAGGGGGCCTTGTTGATGAGACCGGCTGCAGAGGGAAACAAACTGTTTTTGTGGTGTGAGGGTTGACGGTGCGTTTAGTGCATTGACGTGCGTTTACCTTGCTGCGTTGCGTCCATGGGCGGTTGTTTACAGTCTTCGGCTCTGTGTCCGTTGGCGCCGCAGTTATAACACGACACATTAGCCAACGCCCGCTTCTGAACTCCGCTTCCCATGAGGCCGTGCTGCTTGTACAGGCCGAAGCCCTGCAGCTGCTGGTCATGTGACACGGGGCTGTGGCGGTAAAGCGGCGGCGGCACCATCATCGGGTAGGAGAAGGGCGTGGCTCCGTTTCCCGGGGAGCCGGACGAGGCTATGAGGGGACTGAGGTGGAGGAGGGGCCCCAGGGTGAAGAGGGAGGGGCCAGAGAACGGCTGCAGGTAGCCGGCCGCCGCGTAATTGGGTAACGCCCCGTAGGCGCCGCAGTTGCCCCGGCAACCGCAGGAGCTGCAGACACAGACCGAGGGGGGCGTGACCTGAGCTGTGATTGACAGGAGAGCAATCCAGTGAGGTGGCAGAGGAGGGGGAGGGGGAGGGGCTGGACGTGGGTTGAGGGGGGAAGTAAGTGTTGCCGGGCACCGCGGCCACAGGGACGCTGGTGGCGGTTGCCATGGGAACAAAACCAGACTTTGAGGAGGGACAGGAGGAGGAGGTGGGCGTGCAGGAGTAGTATCCAGATGCAGAGGGGGAGGAGGAGGACAGGTGGAAGTGGAGGGGGGGGTGGGACACATGGTGGTGGCTGTTGGAGGTGGACGTGAGGGCGGAGCTTGTCTCCACCATCAGACCCCCCCGACACCCCGAGTCCTGCAGCACAGAGCCGCCACCCACGCCCAGGCCGGGGAACAGGGTCTCCAGCCTCACCCCCACCCCCACCCCCACAGCGGAGGGAAGCCCCGAGCCCAGCGGCTTAGTCCTGTCATCGGCGCACAGTGGAGGGGGGCGGGGCTTCCGCGGGGAGGTCAGAATGCGCGTCTGGTTTGAGACTGGAGACAGAAGGGTTTGAGGGTAGGTGGCCTGGGGGGGAGGGTAAGGAGACTGAGGGACGCCGAAGGGGAGGTGGGAGGAGCCAGACAGAGGAGGAGGAGCTGGATCCATTTGGACCGGTAGAACCTGGGCCGTGGGCCGACTGGAACCGGACGAGCTGAGGATGAACAGGCAGGACCGGTCCTTCTCTGGACCAGCACCGGCTCCATCTGGACCTGGACCTGGACCACAGAGGAGCGTGAGGGTCAGACATGATGTTTACAGCGTCAGAGGAACCAAGAAACAAACGATTCTTAGAAACAGTGGAACCAGTGCTGGGTTTGACCAGCTGTTAACATGAGCTAAAACTGCGCTGACAGTCACTGAATTATGGACCGACATCTGATGAACTGACTTTAATGGAAAATAAAGGTTTGAAAGTTCATCACGTCTCACACCTACGCAGATGTTTCAAAGGTTAGTTCAACCTGGTGGTTCCCATTCAAATGCATGTGGCTGAGATGAGTGGAAATGTCAGTGTGGACCCAAAATGAAGCACTGACAACCACACGGCAGCAGGTTTAAAGCTGCAGGAGACTTCTGTGACCAGTGTTTCCTCAGATCTGTCCATCCTCAGTCATATCCTCAGTATCATGAATCTGTTCGTCTGTCTGTCATTCCTCAGCTCAATCTCTTCTTCATGGTGAACAGTTTCTCAGTTCCATCCACCAGAAACAAACCATGTGTTTACAAACAGAGCCAGGAGAACTCGGCATCTGAGGAATTTTGTTGCAACGTGCATTGTGGGAAATGGAGGTTCACGCAGCCACCTGCAACGGCAGCGCAACCATAGGATATTATATTGATGAAGCACAACGCGAAAATGACTGAAACGCAGAAACGGCTTCAGGAATATGCATAGAAGGAAGAGAGCTCCTGCCGTTTCCACGTCGTGTCTGTAGCCATGGTCAGGCGGTGGTAAGTAAGTAAGTAAATTTTATTTATAGAGCACTTTTCACAGACAGAGTCACAAAGTGCTTTATCATTCAAATCAGAATCAAATTAAGTTTACAGACCCAACAGAATCCTTCAGGAGCAAACACTGGTGATTGGTGACAGTGGAAGGAAAAACTTCCCTTTAACAGCAGAAACCTGGAGCAGACCCAGACTCCTGAAGGATGGACGTCTGCCTGGACCAGTTGGGGTTAAAGAGAGAGAGAGAGAGTAAAGGAGGAGAAAAGAGAGAGCAATAGAGATATAGAGAGACTGGGGGGGGGGGGGGGGGGGGGGGGGGTGGGGGGGGGGGGGGGGGGACGACACATGGAGTACGTTATGATGAATACATAGAGTGTAATCAGTCTGTGGTGGTCCTGGGTCAGGTGGGAGACTAAAAAGCCTTTTTGAACAGGAGGGTTTTGAGGTGTTTCTTAAAGCTCTGTACAGAGTCCATGGACCGTAGGTGTAGAGGCAGGTCATTCCATAGACGTGGTCCACAGCTTTAACAGACCTGTCACCGCGTGTGCTAAAACAGGTGTGTGGAACCATCAGCAGGTGTGTGGAACCATCAGCAGGTGTGTGGAACCATCAGCAGGTGCTGTCCTGAAGACCTCAAGCTACGAGTCGAGCTGTAGGGCTGGACCAGAGAAGCAATGTATGCAGGGGCCTGGCCATGTAGGGCCCGGAAAGTTAGCACCAGAATTTTGAAATAAAGACGATCTAGAACAGGAGCCAATGGAGGGATTTAAGGATGGGAGTGATGTGGGTTCTCCTGTTTGTGTGGGTCAGGAGCCTGGCAGCAGAGTTCTGGACAAACTGTAGACGGGCCAGCTCCTTCTTGTTTAAGCATGTAAACAGGCTGTTCCAGTAGTCTAAGCCAGAAGACACAAAGGAGTGAACGATCATCTCAAGCTCATTGATGGAGACCATAGATCTGAGTTTGGAGATGTTGCGTAGTTGGAAGAAACAGTTTTTGACTAGGTGTTTGGAGTAGAATTCTAAAGACATGTCCTGGTCGAAGATGACACCCAGATTCCTCAGTTTTGTCTTTACCGAGGAACTCAGGTCTCCAAGGTGATGTTTGATCCCTGGGATTGCACTGTCCGGGGCAATGATGAGGGTCTGTGTTTGACTGGAGTTCAGCTGGAGGCTGTTCTCATTTAGCCACTGCTTCAGCTCTGACAAGCAGATGATTAAGGAACTCAGTTTGTGGGGCTCAGAGGAGTTAAAGGAGCAGTACATCTGGATGTCATCCGCGAATAGATGATAGGAGACATCACTGTACTGTCGGATAATGTGGCCAAGTGGGAGGACATAGAATAAGAATAGCACTGGTCCCAGGACAGAGCCTTGGGGCACACCACACAGTAGATCCGCTGGTGCGAGCCTTCGTTTCCCACAATGCACGTTGCAACAAAATTCCTCAGATGCCCAGGTCCTCCAGCTCTGTTTGTAAACACCTGGTTTGTTTGTGGTGGATGGAACTGAGAAACTGTTCACCGCAATGTAAGAGATTCAGCTGAGGAATGACAGACAGACGAACAGATTCATGATACTGAGGATGGACAGATCTGAGGAAAAACTGGTCACGAAAGTCTGCTGCACCTTTAAGGACATTTGGAGTTGACCAGACCCTATTGTCAGTGGTAGTTTATGAGTAGATTATGTGTTAAATACATGTTAACTATGTGTAATTACAAGGTTAGTATTAATTACATGTGAGTTACATTTTTATTATGTGTTATTACAACTAAGTCTTAATTACATGTAATAACACATTAATAACATGTTAATAACATGTCAATTACATGTTGATAATGTATTAACAATGTTAATAACATGTCTATGTGTTATTACAAGTGTTAATTACACAGTATTAACACATTAATAACAAGTTTATTACAAGTTTATTATGTGTTATTACAAGTTAGTAAGTGTTCATTACATGGTAATAATACATTTGTGTTAATAGTGTCAATTACATGTTGATAGCGTATTAACAATGTGTTAATAACATGTCTATTATGTGTTATTACAAGTGAGTGTTAATTACACAGTAATAACACATTAATAACATGTTAATGTCATGTTTATTACATGTCTAATACACGTTTATCATGTAAATACCATGCACTGAGCATTAGTGTTAGGGTCAGGGTTGGGGTTTCATCTGGCGTGTGTTTCTGTTCAGAGGCTCCGTCCTGGACTTCCTGTCAATCAAACTCACGCCTGTGGATGTCTCTGGTCCTGTCGAAGGCGGAGTCACAGCAGAGGGGGGTCCGAGGGGAGCAGGAGGAGCTGGAGTACCCTGAAGACGAGCTGCTGTCTGTGGACACGGGCTGGTGGTGGTGAGGCACGGCGTCCACCTCCACCCGCAGCTCTCCTGGAAAAGTAGTTCCACACAACAGCAGTTTCATTTGGTTCAATCCACCATGTTCTGTTTTACAACCACACCTGCATAGAATCCCCCTGGAGCTGCACGTTCTTTCAATCATTTAAACCCACACACGTTATTCTAACACCTGGACATTCACTCCTTTTATGGGTTTGGTCAAAGAATGAGTCTAAGTCCAACATAAACGTACTGGACTGGAATGAACAGGTCCCATCTGTAGTTTGTGTTTAAATGCTTCAAATCAAACCCGTCTCCTGTCAGTTTCATCTCCATTAATGCCACCACCACCCCCCCCCTTTGTTACCTGCGGTGGGGGTGGGGTGTGTCGGGGGCCCTATGTGACTGGACGGGGTCACCCTGGCGATGCCGCTGCACGACCTCTTCTCTGTCTTCATTTCTCTGCTGGACAAACACAGCCTCACAGTCACAAAAACAGTTCAGCTGTGGGTCATGTGTTCTGCTTTGTTTTTACCAAAGTCAGTCATTTTATCAGCTTGAATTGTATCAGATGTAGAGCAGGTGTGTCAAAGTCCCTTTAGTTCAGGGGTCACAGAAACCACAGTATCACCTCAAGTTGGTCAGGCCAGTAAAAAAAACAGCTAAAAAAAAAGCAAAATTACTTATTTGTTTTATATATATATTATATTATAATATATATATTATAAATATATATAAATATTATATATAATATATAATATAAATATATAATATATATTATATATATATAATATAAATATATATAAATATTATATATATATATATAAAATTTAAATTTTAGGAATGTTTCATATTTATTAATTTTTATTTTATTCATTTATTCATTTGTTTATGGTTATCTATGTAAGTATGCACATTTTCATTTTCATCAGTACTTTTGTGTTTTAATTTGTGACATATGAAATGCCCTGTCAGGGCTGTCCAACCCTGGTCCTTGAGGGCCGGTATCCTGCATGTTTTAGATGTTTCCCTCTTCCAGCACACCTGAAGGTCAGTCTCAGTCTTCTGCAGAGCTTAATGACAGGGTTATCGTTTGAACCAGGTGTGTACATCTAAAACATGCAGGATACCGGCCCTCGAGGACCAGGACTGGACAGCCCTGCCCTATGTGTTATTTTGTTCATCTGTTCATTTATATGATTATATATAAAAAAGCATACCGCTCTTATTTTATATATTGCATTGGTTTATAAGTTTAAAGGATACAATAAAAAAAAAAAAACATGAGGAAAAAAAATATTGCTTGTAAAAATGAAAGTTGTCAGTGCATAACAAAAACAGGTATATGTGATTTTTTTTTTTTTTTTTTTTAAGTAAAAGAACAAAAAAAAAAAAAAAAAAGGAAAATTACATTAAGGAAAATGTCTACGTGTCTGTACTCTGAAAAATGTAATTTTGGACAACATTTTTAATTCAGTTAAAAAAAGTTCTAGATCATCTGAGGGTCAATTTGTCATTTGTGAGGTATTTTATTTATGGGGGTTTCTAATGGAAAACACAGGCTGAATCTGTGGGTTCTAATCCAGACACTGTATTAGCATTACAGGTAAGGGGGGGGGGGGCTTTTATGTCAAATATTTGAGTATACTTTTAATTCATTACAGTTTTAATTTTCTATACCTAATATTTGGAACCAATATTCCCTTTTTAAGTCTTTGAAAAGGTTTGTTAAGCATCTGTGTGTTATTTATGCAATAAATTATATACATTTTTCAAATCAGATTTTATACTTTTTGTGTTTTTTGTCCTTTCATGTTGATATAGTAGGTTAAAGTGAAAAAAAATAATAGGCAGATGATATAGATTAAGCTGTGCTGAAAAACAAAAAGATGCCAAACATGGCTTCAGCTTCTTCCTTTTTCAGTTACCAACTGTCTTCATTTTATACATATTTTTTTATAAATATGTTTGAACATAACTGAAATAAAAACATTCATTCATTCATTCGTTTATATAGTACATAAAGGTAAAATCAAAAGTACTCAAAAACAGTCCAAACAGCCTCAGACGCCTCAGTTTGAATCTCCATCTGTCCTTTTCTGTCCACCAGGGGGAGCCACTGTCCACTCTGTGGGACTGTTCTCCTTTTCCAAACACAGGAGGATGGAAAAGCACTGCAGGAACTTTCCACACACACACACACACACACACACACACACACACACACACTCGTGTCTGAGCATGCTCCATGGTAAAGGTGTGGATCCTGCCAGTGGAAACCTGATCAGCTGATAGTCTGTTTTGCAGATTTGTCGTTCACCTGTTTGCGTCGCTGCTGTTTTCCTGTTTTTCTCACACTTATCTCCTCAGAAGTACATCTTATCTCTCCCACTCGTGGTTAACTATTGACAGTGAGTGGGCCGTTACCGTCAGCGGCACATCGGCCCGGCTGTTAATTGTTAATAGGACAAAGTCCACAATGTGTCCAAAAGTATGTGGACACGCTGAATCAGAAAACACAGGACCGAAGTGGTGGTTGGCTGCAATTTTTTATTATACTTTACTTTTATTTAGTTTTGACTTTTTTTCCTCTAATTCAGTTAGTTTTCAAAAATTCAACATTTTTTATTTAATTCGAGATTTTTTTTTTTTTTGGCTTAATTCAAGTTTTTTTTGTTTAATTCAAGATGTTTTTGTTTAATTCAAGTTTTTTTCTGTTTATTTCAAGATTTTTTTGCTCAATTCAGTATTTTTTGTTTAATTCAAGATTTTTTTTTTTGCTTATTCAAGATTTTTTTCTGAATTCAAGATTTTTTTTAAATTCAAGATCTTTTTTGCTTAATTCAAGATTGTTTTGTTTAATTCAATTTTTTTCTGTTTAATTCAAGATTTTTTTGTTTAAGTTTTTTTCTGTTTATTTCAAGATTTATTTTTTTTTTGCTTAATTCAAGACTTTTAATTCAAGAAGTATTATTTTTTGCTTAAGTCAAGATTTTGTGTTTAATTCAAGTTTTTTCTGTTATTTTAAGATTTTTTTTTGCTAATTCAAGATTTTTTGTTTAATTCAAGATTGTTTGCTAATGTCTTTTTTTTTTTTTTTTTGCTTAATTCAATGTTTTTTCTATTCATTTCAAGTTTTTTTTTTTTCTTAATTCAAGATATTTTTTTGCTTAATTCAAGATATACATATTCCTGAAGTTACTTTGACTGAAGCTCATGTTGTAGTGGATTACACCCAGGTTCCACAGATCAAACTATTCCCACTAAAATCAAACCCACTTCAGCATCTCCGTTAATGAAAAGCAGAGGACACATTCTTTTTGCTGCTCCGTGTTGGAGAAGACAAAGACACGTTTGTACACAGATATTTATGCAAACAGTCTTTTTTTGGACTGTTTCTGTACACAACGCTGTCCTTTGCTGATGTTCTCCAGATGTTCTGGCACATTTGAAACACTGGAGAATGAGAGGATGCAGGATAATCTGTGTTTGGCAACGCCGTCGCAGGAAAGACACGTCATTTTTACACGAAAACAGTCGAACGGGACCACGCTTCCCTTCAAACAACAGCGTTCTTCTGCGCAGTCATGATGTTTTACTGTCACATGAGTCAGAACAGGCTGGAAGGGTTCAGTGTTTTGGACACAAACTCAACACTCCTGATTATTACAAATTTACAGAGAATGAAATAAAACTGAGGCCGAACTATGCTCAGTTTGAATCGGTTTTACATCAAGGTTATTATCATTAACAAAAACTAACGAAATGACCAAAACTAGAATTGTAAAATTTTTTCCTCAACTGAAATGAATAAAAACTAGAATTAAAAGAAAAAAACATAACTAACTGAAACTGTATTGTGTGTTTACAAAACTAACTAAAATGGATAAAAATTATGGATAAAATTCCCTTCGTTTTTGTCTTCGTCAATGTCAGATTGATACAAAATGGATTTCTTTGTCTCTCTCAGTTTTCTGTGCTGTCTCCATACGACACTTTTGCTCCGTCACTTGTGTTCACTTGTGTTTCCAGTCGTCTTCTGGTCCCCACTCTACCTGGAAACATGGAGACTAAAGCAGCAGAGTCCTGTCTGGATTGATTTGAATACGAGAAGAAGAGAAAAGAGACCACTGAACTACAACTAAACTACAACTAAGCATTAGAAAATAGTTCGTACAGTAACTGAGCGTAACCACAAACTGTTCGCAATGATTCTGTTTGTGTAAAATTCAACAAATACGAGTGTAATGATTGGTCAGAGGTCAGACTGAACCTGCATGATGCTTCTTTCCTCATGTTTTCTGTGTTAATGTGAAGCTAAGCTAACTGTGCCCTGGTTGCATATTTATCATATGTACAATACATGGACAAAAGTATGCGGACATGTGAATTCAGGTGTTTCTTTTCTAACAAAAGAATAACGACTAATGACAGAATAGAGTTTTATATTATGGGATAAATATCATTACACAGGTTAGTTTGGGTTAAATTATTATCTTTGTTTCCAAAATGACTAAGAGATGGTTTGGACTGAATTTCTCTCAATATTGATTTTGTTTGTTTTTTTATCCATGACTCTGATTTTTAATGTTCTTCCTCTAAATTTATAAAAAGAAAATTCTAACTGTAAATAACAATTTTCTTCCACATCTAACCATCTATTTTCATCACATCTGACTGAGGAAGAAAAAATGTCCCATTAAACTTTAAGGAAATATTGATGTTTCTAAACTACATGGACATAAATATTGGGACACATCATGTCTACAGCTGTCAGATGTTCCTGCTCATGTGGATTTGAGGTAAAAACAAAAGTATATTAAATAAATAAATAAATAAATAACCAACCAACCAACCACAGTTCCCAGTTTGAACTCCAGAAAACACTGGACTTACTCCACAGACTTCTGCAGCTCCAGTTGAGTCTTCAGTTTCTTCTTGGCTCCTTGGGTGAGGTCGTACTTGTTTCAGATCCTCCTCCGTCAGAGCTAAGAACTGAGCAAGGAAAGAGATTTGGACAAAAAAAACCCAACAACAAACCGACTCAATTATGGACCATTAGAAGAAAAGGAACATCTTTAAGACGTTGAAAAATGGTAAAAAAAATATAAAAATAAAAAAATCTAAATTTCTCAAAACTGTGGATAAACTTATGAACAATATCACATGAAAATACATTTACAAAATCTGAAATTAATCCGACCGGTAGTTTCAGAGAAGAAGATACTGAAATGTAGACTTTGGTGATGTTCACTTTGACCCTTCAAGGTCACTCGAGGTCATTGTCTTTTGTTTCAGTAACCCACGGTGCTCATTGTGCCTTTTCTTACAGTGTCCAGTTTTAGGGGTTTAGTGAACAGAATCACAGTCCCTGAAACACACAAATACAGTGTGATTAAAACCTTGGACAACCGCTGAGAACATAGAACCAGTCGTTTGCAGGTTCTTCAGGACTAAAACCCCTTGAAACAGCTCTACAAAAAGCTATCAAGGTGTTTGATAGAAAACCGCAGTCGTATCACCACTGCGTAAATTTAGAGAAATATCATTTCCTCAGCTTTGAGAATTTTAGATTGTTCAAAAGCTTATGTCTTATTTATAAAACACTACATGGATTAGCCCCACCTCCTCTTGGAGATTTTATCAGGCAGAAAAACAACCAGCTCAGCACTAGATCAGCCACTAGGGGGGACTGCGAGATACGAGCAAAAAAAAAAAAAAAAAAAAAAACATTCTTTGCACAAAATGCTTTATGGTGTAAAGGTTGTAGCAGCTGGAACACCACCCCAGTGGAAGTCAGGGAGAAGCCCACGTATGCTGCATTCAAAAGCCAGATTAAAGTATGGAAACCACCAAACATGTGAACACTAGCACTTTAAAGGAACAGCTGAATGTTTACTTTAATCTCTGACACGTAGTGTATTGTCCTTTAAGTAGTAAATGTTTATTTTAGTCCTTGACATGTACTATATTACAGTGTATGGAACTGTCCTGTTTGTATTGTGTTGCTCTGTACTGCACTTATTACACTGTGTGCTTTTGTCTGGTTTTGCACGGATCTCTGTTATTTATTAAGTGGGGACTGCAGATGAAAATTAGCATTGGCGCTAACGCCAGCATATTTACACATTTATACTGTAATGGAATGTGTAAATGTGTTCATTAATGTGCACTGTCCCGTCTAAATAAAGATACATACATCCAGCCTGATGAACAGAACTCAACTACTTTTGTAACATGTTTTAATTTGTAAAGAGTCGTTTTGTGGACGCACTTTATAACTTATAATAGAACATCTGGTTAACGAGAAAAGCACTCACAGAGCGCAGACCTCCACTAAGACAGATCTGCCCCCCCCCCCCCCATCACCACCAAGATTTAAACCATTTGTTCCTTGTGCCAGTATCAACATTTCCTGAAAATTTCAAGAAAATTCGTCCATAACTTTGACTTATCTTACTAAAAGACAGACAGACAGACAGACAGACACACAGACAGACAGACAGACAGACAGACAGACACACAGACAGACAGACAGACAGACACACAGACAGACACACAGACAGACAGACACACAGACAGACACACAGACAGACAGACAGACAGACAGACAGACAGACAGACAGACAGAGACACACAGACAGACAGACAGACAGACAGACAGACAGACCCAGATGAAAACATAACCTGCTCTGTTCCTTGGTGGAGGTACTAAATAAAAACCCCTGACCCACCTCCTCCATGGTCAGCTGTTTGAAGACGGGGTAGTACTTGTGGAGGCGCAGACGTCGGAGCCAGTCCAGGATGCCGTTCTGTTCCGGAGCGCCGCCCAGCGACTGGGATGGGATCTGGGAATGGGACTGGGATCGGGACTGGGAGAACGACAGGGACAGGGAATGTGGGTGGGGTCCCGGCTGAGGGGGGGCCAGGTGCTGGGCCTGGGGGGGCTGCGGACCAGGCTGGGCGGGGCCGGTGGACTGGGGCTGGAGGGGGTGCTGGTGCTGGGGGTGGGGGTGGGGGTCACCTCCGCTGGACATGGAGCCCTGGGTGGGTAGGGGGGAGGCAGGGGGGGAGGCAGGGGGGACATCTGAGGAGAGTGCTGAGGGGGGTGGGAGGGAACGGAGGGTGGAAGAGGGGGAGGGAGGGGAGAGAGGTGAGGGGGGGAGTGGGTGATGACGGAGCTGTGGGTGCTGACAACGGGCTGGACACTGGCCACCCTGTAGACCGCCCTGAGGGAGGAGATAAGATAGGGAAGGGGAGGGATAAGGTAAGGTAAGTTATAAGATAAGGTGTAAGGTAAGATAAGGCATAAGGTAAGGTTAGATAAGGTAAGGTATAAGGTAAGATAAGATAAGTCAACCACATAAGATAAAATAAGATTTGTGAAACAACAAATGTAAAGAGGAAAAAGAAATCTGCTAATTATATAACATTCAGATTCAGTTTTTTAATATTCTGTTTCATATTTGCACATAGTGTGGTATGGGGGGGGGGGGGGGGGCTGACCTGTTGGTCCTTTGTACTGGACCAAACAGCCAAGACCTGAGGAACACAAACCCAGAGTTAAAGCAGGAACACCCACAGGTGGACTGTGTTTATCTGCGTTACAGGACTGAGCCGACAGAAGCAGCGTTACAGGACTGAGCAGACAGAGGCAGCATTACAGGACTGAGCAGACAGAAGCAGCGTTACAGGACTGAGCAGACAGAGGCAGCGTTACAGGACTGAGCCGACAGAAGCAGCGTTACAGGACTGAGCCGACAGAAGCAGCGTTACAGGACTGAGCAGACAGAAGCAGCGTTACAGGACTGAGCAGACAGAGGCAGCGTTACAGGACTGAGCAGACAGAGGCAGCGTTACAGGACTGAGCAGACAGAGGCAGCGTTACAGGACTGAGCAGACAGAGGCAGCGTTACAGGACTGAGCCGACAGAAGCAGCGTTACAGGACTGAGGCAGCGTTTCAGATTCATTCAGCTCACATCTGGAATCATGTCTGTGATATTAGACAATATTTGAGTCCAACCTGAAAACATGTTTAACTCTGCATTTACCAAATGAAATAGTTTTATCTGCACTCTTCTATTTTTGTTTTTACTATATGTTTTTACAAGGACCGAAGCAGGAGCCTGGTTCACATTGCCGGCAGTAAGTCAGACCTGTTCCAGGTGCATGTTGGACTCTGGCAGGGCTGCCCTTTGTCACCGGTTCTGTTCATTATTTTTATGGACAGAATTTCTAGGCGCGGCCAGGGGCTGGAAGGGGGTCCGGTTTGGGGACCACAGGATTTCATCTCTGCTTTTTGCAGATGACGTTGTCCTGTTGGCCTCATCGAACCTGGACCTTCAGCGTGCCCTGGGCGGTTTGCAGCCGAGTGTGAAGCGAGCGGGATGAGGATCAGCAACCCAAATCCGAGGCCATGGTTCTCGACCGGAAAAAGGTGGTCTGCCCTCTCCGGGTCGGTGGGGAGTCTTTGCCCCAAGTGGAGGAGTTTAAGTATCTTGGGGTCTTGTTCACAGTGAGGGAAGGATGGAGCGTGAGATTGACAGGTGGATCGGTGCAGCGTCTGCAGCGATGCAGTCGCTGTATCCGGTCGGTTGTGGTGAAGAAGGAGCTGAGCCGAGAGGAGAAGCTCTGGATTTACCAGTCAGTCTACGTTCCTACCCTCACCTATGGTCATGAGCTTTGGGTCATGACCGAAAGGACAAGATCCCGGATACAAGCGGTCGAAATGAGTTTCCTCCGCAGGGTGGCTGGGCGCACCTTAGGGATAGGGGGAGGAGCTCAGTCACCAGGGAGGAGCTCGGAGTAGAACCGCTGCTCCTCCGCGTCGAGAGGGGCCAGCTGAGGTGGCTCGGGCATCTGCTTCGGATCCTCCTGGACGCCTCCCTAGGGAGGTGTTCCGGGCATGTCCACCGGGAGGAGACCTCGGGGAAGACCCAGGACATGTTGGAGAGGACTATGTCTGTGGGCTGGCCTGGGAACGCCTCGGGGTCCCCCGGAAGAGCTGGAGGAGGAGTCTGGGAGAGGGAAGTCTGGGCATCCCTGCTTAAACTGTTACCGCTGAGACCCGGCCCCGGATAAGCGGTGGATAATGGATGGATGGACTATATTGTAGCTGGCGATTTCAACCACACTAATCTAAAAACTGTACTTCCCAAATTTAAGCAACATGTCTCCTGCCACACCAGAGAAAATAAGACTTTGGATCATGTTTATTCCAACATCCCTGGAGCCTACAAGGCTACCGCCCTCCCCCACCTGGGTCAGTCTGACCATCTCTCTTTGTTCCTCACCCCCACCTATTCACCACTCATCAGCCGTGTGAAACCAACTGTGAAGACCATCAAGGTATGGCCTGCGGGGGTAGACTCGGTACTCCAGGACAGGTTAAGAACACAGATTGGAGTGTGTTTGCCTCCCATGCTACCTGTGGCTCCCAGATTGACATTGACTCTTATACTCACGCAGTAGTAGAGCACATCAACACCACCACTGACAGTGTTACCACTGAGAAACAGATCACCACATACCCCAACCAGAAGCCTTGGATGAACAGGGAAGTGCGACTCCTACTGAAAGCACGTAATAACGCGTTCAGATCAGGAGATGCACTCGCCTACAGTGCATCCAGAACAGAACTGAAAAGGGGCATCAAAAAGGCCAAGCATGAACATAAGCTCAAGGTGGAGGAACACTTTGTGAACTCCGACCCTCGTCGCATGTGGAAGGGCATCCAGGCCATCACAGATTACAAGAACAGCAACACCTCATCAGCAACCATAGATATGTCCTTTCTAAATGAACTGAATGACTTTTATGCCCGTTTCGACAAGGACAATAAAGAAAAGGTCATAAAGCTCACACCCTCTGAAGACCTTCAGCCACTCACCCTCTCACACACAGACGTCCAGATCGCACTAAGCCGTATCAACGCACGCAAGGCTGCTGGCCCTGATGGTATTCCAGGACGTGTGCTCAGGGCTTGTGCTGAGCAGCTCTCAGGAATATTCACAGACATTTTCAACCTGTCCCTGGCCCAAGCAGTAGTACCGGCGTGCTTCAAAACCACATCCATTGTACTGGTGCCAAAACTCTCCTCTCCAAAGTGCCTGAATGACTACCGCCCGGTGGCACTGACTCCCATAGTGATGAAGTGCTTTGAGTGCCTGGTCCTGGCACACCTCAAAGATTGTCTGCCCCCCACACTCGACCCACACCAATATGCCTACCGCAGCAACAGGAGTACAGAGGATCCAGTCCCCACGGCGCTGCACTGTGTACTCTCACACCTGGACAAGAAAAACACTTATGCAAGAATGCTGTTTGTAGACTTCAGCTCTGCATTCAACACTGTCATCCCCGCCAAGCTAATCACAAAACTCACAGACCTTGGAATCAGCACCTCCCTCTGCAACTGGATCATGGACTTTCTGACCAACAGACCACAGCATGTTAGGTCAGACCACGTCACATCCTCCACCCTCACACTCAGCACTGGTACTCCACAAGGTTGTGTGATGAGCCCCTTCATCTACTCCCTCTTCACCCACGACTGCAGACCTATGTTTGAATCCAACTCCATCATAAAGTTTGCAGATGACACCACCGTGATTGGACTAATCAGCGACAATGATGAGTCGGCGTACAGAGCAGAGGTCAAACACCTTGCTGCTTGGTGTGCGAACAACAACCTACTCCTCAACACCAGCAAAACAAAAGAAATCATCGTGGACTTCAGGAAGGAGAAAGGAGGCACCCACACCCCCCTCCACATCAACGGCATGGAGGTGGAGCGTGTCTCCAGCTTCAAATTCCTGGGGACCCACATCACAGAAAACCTGACCTGGTCCACCAACACCTCCCACCTGATTAAGAAGGCCCATCAGCATCTCTTCTTCCTGAGAACACTGAAGAGGAACCAGCTGTCTGCTGTCATCCTGGGCAACTTCTACCGCTGCGCAATAGAGAGTATCCTGACTAACTGTGTAACAGTGTGGTATGGTAACTGCTCTGCTGCGGACCGCAAAGCACTCCAGAGGGTGGTGAAAACTGCCCGATGCATCATTGGTGCCCCACTTCCGGACACTGAGAGAGTCTACAGAAGAGATGTGTGCGCCGGGCGCGTAGCATCCTCAGAGACTCTTTCACCAGCCAACAGACTCTTTCAGCTCCTCCCCTCCAGGAAGCGATTCAGGAGTCTGCTGACCAGAACAAGTAGATACAGGAACAGCTTCTTCCCCACAGCCGTCCACCCTACTGAACTCTGGCCAGCAGATGACTCCACACCTCCTCCTACCTGTGTTGACTCTTGGCGCACAAATGCACTGATAACTACACATCTGGTTCCATAGCTGTACACATTCATCAATACTCCTTACTGTTAAATCTATATCACACAACCAATATACATGTGTGTGTATATATGTATATGCTTACATCCACACTGAAGCTTTGTGTGCATGCATAGGTGTATATATGTATGTATGTATATGTGTATATTCTGTAATGAACATCCTATTTATTCAACTGTATATTCAACTGCACATTCAATATTTAATTTAACCACCTTATTTGCACTAGTTGTACATAACTGCACTCATCTGTACATATTACTTACCTGTACATATGATATTTAACTGTATTATACTGCACTTCTGCTGTTTTGCACTTCTGATTGGATGCTAACTGCATTTCGTTACCCTGTATACTGAGTAATGACAATAAAGTTGAATCTAATCTAATCTAATATGTTTTTAACCCTTTAGGCGCCGGAGAAATGTATTTTTATTAATATTCCAGAAGTAGAAAACAAAAAGTCACACTGAAGAGTTTTTACACTGAAATTTTTCCATAAATGTATATAAATGTACTCCCAAAGCTGAATGTGGAGGCAGTTTTACGTTGGATAAAAGCATGTGACATTTGAGACGCGTCGGCTGCAGACGCCTGTGTGTTGGTGGAGGAGTTGGACACTTTCATATTAGCCTTTCCTGTTGGTGGTCTACTGGGAGTGGACGATGACCACACACACACACACACACACACACACGCACACACACACACACACACACGCACACACACACACACACGCACACACACACACACACACACACACACTATCAGCTTACGTCAAAAAAATTGTCAAGTCAATTAAACATAAATTGGTCCTCTGCTCCATTAGCTCTGTCTGCCATCATGTGCACCTGTTGGATAGATAGTTCACTCGGACCTAGCCAACAGTCTGACTGATTTAACTATCAACAAACAATATTAAACTCGAACAAGAAAAAATTAAATTATGGAACTGAAACAAGAAAACATTGAAATTCTGTTAAATTGAAACAAGGAAGTACAATGGAGTGTGTTTCTTCCAGGTCAGTAAATGAACAGTTCATTTGGTTTCTCTGATTCACAGCATAATGTGTTGACGGTATTAACTGTAGGATCAGATCTGAACAGCTGTCAATCAATGGGATTCAGTCTTTGGACCAATCTCCAATCGGCACGCGGAAGCTCAGCGTCCGGCCCGGCCAAGCTCCGCCACAGCTCCGTTCACCCCCGAGACCGCGAGCGTCCGGGGGCGGGACAACACGGGTGGCATTTATCCAATTAGCGTCCATTCATTCATTCATTTTCTGAACCTGCTTTATCCCACTAGGGTCACGGGGTCCTTGGAGCCTATCCCAGCTACATAGGGGCGAGGCGGGGTTCACCCTGGACAAGTGACCAGTTCATCTCAGGGCTTAACATATAGAGACAAATAATCACTCTCACATTCACCCTATGGGGCAATTTAGATGAACCAATTAACCTATCAGTGCATGGTTTGGATGGGGGAGGAGCCAGAGGACCAGAGAGAACCCACACAGACACGAGGAGAACTGTAAACTCCACACAAGAAAGGTCCCACCCCCCGTTCGACTGGTGTTGGAATCGAACCCAGGACCTTCTGTCTGTGAGGCACCAGTGCTAATTAGCGTCCAGTTTAGAGTCAGTTTAAAGCAGTTCCACTCAGTCCCATTGAAGTGCATGGACGCTGAGCGTCTACGGACAAATGCACTGAGCAGAGATGGAGGAGAAAACACAGACACGGGAATGGAGGAGAAGTGAACAACATCCAGTCCACTGATCTGGGATCAAACTGATTCTGAACCAACTGGTCTGAGAGATGAACGTGTCCAACACATTTGGAGTCAATGAAATGAAAACAAATGACAGATCTGAGCATTTAATGGGAGTCATTTTAGGTCAGAGGAGCTTCCACTGCAGTCTGACAGAAAACACCTCTGGAGCAATGCAAAAGCCCACACATCCACCCACAGCTGTGAAGGCTCTAAATACAGCAGATGAAGTCAACTGAGAGGAATCAAACCCACTGACAAACACACACACACATGCACGCACACACCCACACCCACACACACACACACACACACACACACGCACACGCACACATGCGCACACACACACACACGCACACACACACACACACATATGAGGTCATCACTCCATGCTTCCCAACACAAACATGCCACTCTGAATTCCCACACCGTCTAAAATAGACTGACTGGGCTCCGTCTAACACCTGCACTACACTAGCTGAAAAGACTCCTGTGGCCACACCTCCTCCACCTCCTCCACCTCCTTCACTTCCTTCACCTTCTCCACCTCCTCCACCTCCTCCACAGACAGAACCCAACAGCACAGACAGAACAGGAGCAGGAACAGGACGGACTTACCGGAGCTGGAGGTGAACGGACAGGTGGGTGCTACAGGAGCGGTGGGAGGGGAGGATGGTAAAGTGGAAGGGACGAGGGGAGGCTGGGTGAGAGAGGCCGGGCGGACGAGAAGAACGAGTGGACGCTGTGATGGTGGAGGACGTGACAGGGCAGCGCCGACAGACACCTGGTTAAAGACGGAGACAAACTGAGAAGGACAACACAGACAGGACCAGCCTATCTATCTATCTATCTATCTATCTATCTATCTATCTATCTATCTATCTATCTATCTATCTATCTATCTATCTATCTATCTATCTATCTTTATCTATCATCTATCTATCGTTCTATCGTTCTATCGTTCTATCTATCGTTCTATCTATCGTTCTATCTATCGTTCTATCTATCGTTCTATCGTTCTATCATTCTGTTATTATTATAATATTTTAACCTCTTCTCATGAAATAATATTGACAATGTGATTTATTATTGACGGATAAAGTGTAACTGGGATTCCATATGTGATCACTGAACCAGGTCAAAGGTCAAAGGTCATTACTGATGTGTAGAAATAGGAATAAAAAGAGGAATGTGTCTGAAAACAATATTCCACCTTTATGGACAACAGCGTACGTTGACAGTTAATGACAGATCCTTTACATTTTACATTTAAAAGAATTACTTTCATACATATTACCACATAAACGTTCTGTAACGTTTGGATTTGCCCATATCTGGATGTCTGAGGTCAAATGAGGGAAGCAGAGAAACTTTCAAAAACTCTGTCTAAACATATTTAATATATTAATTAGGGCTGGGCAAGTTAATGCGTTATTACCGTGTTAACGCATTCATTAAATAACGCCGACAATTTTTTTTAATCTAACGTTAATGCCATTTTATTCTAACTCCTATTCTTCTGCTTGTGTGCATGTAGCATTAGCTGCAGATAGACAACAGGTTTACCAAGAAAAGCCGGACGCCCAAAACTTGTGGTCCAAATCTGTTCCTGTAGACTCACTGTAAAACTGACACATACAAACAAAATATGTCTGAGTTCTGTTCACTGCCTTAGTACATTTCATGGCATTATACATGTAAATGAATGGGGAAAAGATCGCTAGCTCGATGCTAACTTGAATGGGAAAATCCATAGATGCTAACGATTAGCATTTACAGATTAAGTTAAGATTTACAATGTCTTTTTATCCAGAAACAAAGGTTCACATCAGAGATATTTGATACTATTCATTCTTACAACAACTGAACATAAAATACTCACAAACGTTTTTGGGGCCATAAAAACAGAGTGAAAAGAACATGTCTGTTAGTTCCTTCTATGTCTGAACTGACTACGGGAACACCGAAAGGACAAAACATACGCTAGTGACACTTATTCCCACCACTAGAGGGCCCCCTTTGTTTACTTTGAAACACCTGAACATCACATATTCTTTTTTCAGTCCGTTGCTCTGGCTGTGTGAACACTCGTAGGTAAACCATGGCTCACAGGAACAGGGGATGTGGATCAGGGTTGGTTTGACAATCGGCCTCATCATACATTTCAACCAATGACAGCATTTGGGGTGGCTTAAGACTCCTGTCAATCACTCACAAGCGGAAATAAACATGTGTGGACATAAACATGTGTAACAGTAGCGGTCTGTTCCATGGACATTTTCATTTAAATGTCTTCAGATGGTGGGGGGGGGGGGGACACAGGTGTTTGGAAGCACTGACATGTGCAATTATTTTTATCAGTGGAGTACTGCAGTCTGAAACAACACTGAAAGGAAAAACACGCTGTTGATGCCAGCCCCCCCCCCCATATAACTATGCAATTAATCATGATTAATCACAGAAATCATGCAATTA
>NC_043962.1:1447490-1464990 GCF_902148855.1 Sphaeramia orbicularis
ATATTAATCAACTTACAGTTATGGAAAAATTCTTAGACCACCCTTGTTTACTTCAGTTTCTTGTTCATTTTAATTCCTGGTCCAACTAAAGGTCCATTTGTTTGGACAAATACAATAACAACAAAAATAGCTCATAGTAGTTTAACTTCAGAGCTGATATCTACCCATTTAACATGTTGTGGATCTCTCTGCCTCCTGACCTGATTACAGACACACCTGTTCAGACTGGCTTTTAACCCTTACCACTGGGACACTATTAGGTTTTAATCTGCGGTCTTTTTTCTCATCACTGTGTCTTGTGTCTTATTAATTTATGCATATTTATGGTATTTGACTAAACTGTTTCTATCTTATAATTTAATCATGCTTTTAGATGTAAAGCACTTTGGTCTTCTTCATGTTGTTGTAAAGTGCTATATAAAAAAAAACTTTGATTGATTGATGTTTTCTTGATAATAACCAAAATCACTTCAGTTCTTCCATCAGTATCTATGGCATTGTCGTGACAAAAACAGTGATTTTTTTTTTTGCTTAATTCAAGATTTTTTTTGCTGAATTCAAGCAAAAAAATCTTGAATTAAGTAAAAAATAATAATAATATAATAATAATTAATAATCTGGCACTCAACTCCCTCGAAAACAAAGGAGTTGATGCTGGACTTCAAGAGGAAGAGAGAGGACCCCCCCCTCTTCTCATCTGAGGGGACACCGTGGAGAGGGTCAGTGACTTCAGATTCCTGGGTACTTACATTTGTCAGGACCTCACATGGGGCACTAACACCAGTGCCCTTGTCAAAAAGGCACGGCGGCGCCTGTACTTTTGAAGATCACTGAGAAGGGTCCACCCGTCCCAGGAACTGCTGCTGTCCTTCTATAGATGTTCTGTGGAGAGCATCCTCACCCACAACATCTGAGTGTGGTATAGGAGTAGCTCTCAGGCTGACAAGAAGGCTCTGGAGAGAGTCAGCCCAGAGCATCATGGGAGTCCAGCTGTCCTCTGTGTCAGACATCTATAACAGCAGGTGTCTGCGCAGGGCCAGAAGCAGAAGCTGATGTGAACCCTGGACGGTTCAGATCCTGGACACAGCCTGTTCTCACTGTTGCCTTCAGGGAGGAGGTACAGGTCCATCCAAGCCCACACCTCCAGATATAGCAGCACGTTTTATCCCACTGCGATTCGGGTACTGAACATATTTCAATGACAATACCTCAAAGAAGGATATATATTTAACTTATATCCTTAGTGTCCAGCCAGGGTCAAAGTGCAATATATACTTATCTCTGCTGTTTCTTGGTTGGTGACATGCCTGTTTTTATTCTGTATGGGTCATTCCATATGAAATCTACAGATTTTAAGAAAATTTCCCACCTGACCCTCTCATATTTTTCTAAATTTTTACATACTTATAGAACATTATATATGGTGGGAAAATCCAAAATTTCAAGGCTTAAGTGTAAATAGTTCCAAAGTTATGACCATTTGAAGTAGGTAGGGGGTACCCTAAAATTGCGACCAAAATTAAGACTTGAAATTTTCAGCTATTTCAGGTTTCTATAACTTCTGAACAACAAGAGCTAGAGGTCTGAAATTTTCAGAATCATTTCACATGAATCTATAGTCCTAAGAAATGTGAAAATATTAATTTAAAATTTATGATTGCATGTTACAGAGAATGACAAAGTTGAGATTTTATCCATCGTGAACTTCTAAAATGCTACTTTTGATATATGAACAGCTTAAAATCAAAAATATCTGTCCCACCTTCGGATTCAAAGGTCAGTATCAGCATGTGGGATAAGTAGGATCACAAAATAAAAGACACCATGTGAAAGTACAGGTATTGCCCTAAATTTTGACACCAAGCACAACTTGCTTCTATAAATCCCATATTTTAGCCGAAATTGTCCACATTTAATTTGAACTTTTAACATAGAAGGATTTATAGAAGCAAGTTGTGCCTGGTGTCCAAATTTAGGGCAGTTCCTTTACTTTCACATGGTGTCTTTCATTTTGTGATCCTACCTATCCTACATGCTGATATTGACCTTGGAATCCGAAGGTCGGACAGATATTTTTGAGTTTTAGCTGTTCATATATCATACATAACATAACATAGGACCTTAATTTTACAGATCCATTCCCTAAGTAGACCAGATATAGCACATCAAATTTCTAATGAATATGATGATTAGTTTTTGTGTAATGAGTGGCCAAAAGTAGTATTTTAGAAGTTCGCGATGGATAAAATCTCAACTTTGTCATTCTCTGTAACATACAATTATAAATTTTAAGTACATATTTTCACATTTCTTAGGACTATAGATTCCTGTGAAATGATTCTGAAAATTTCAGACCTCTAGCTCTTGTTGTTCAGAAGTTATAGAAACCTGAAAATAGCTGAAAATTTCAAGTCTTAATTTTGGTCGCAATTTTAGGGTACCCCCTACCTACTTCAAATGGTCAGAACTTTGGAACTATTTACACTTAAGCCTTGAAATTTTGGATTTTCCCATCATATATAATGTTCTATAAGTATGTAAAAAATTTAGAAAAATCTGAGAGGGTCAGGTGGGGACCACTTGATGAAATTATATGGAATGACCCATCTATCCATCTATCTATCTATCTATCTATCTATCTATCTATCTATCTATCTATCTATCTATCTATCTATATCTATATATATATATATATATATATATATATATGTCACAGTAGAGATTGAAATCCAGTAGGAGACAAACTAAAATTCCTATCTGTCCTAGTAGGATTACAAATCCTACTAGGACAGATTGAAATTTTAGTTTGTCCTAGGACAAACTGAAATCCTACAAGAAATTAGGATCTGAAGATTAACCCTAACCCCCTGATTCTGTCTGATTTTAAGTGTGATGAGATATTTGGACTAGAAATGAGACAAATACACTTGGTAAGATTTAGACTTTTTTCCAGTGTAAGGATGTCAAAATCATTTTAGTTCAGGGGCCACATCCAACCCAATATGATCTCACATTTCTTAGGACTATAGATTCCTGTGAAATGATTCTGAAAATTTCAGACCTCTAGCTCTTGTTGTTCAGAAGTTATAGAAACCTGAAAATAGCTGAAAATTTCAAGTCTTAATTTTGGTCGCAATTTTAGGGTACCCCCTACCTACTTCAAATGGTCAGAACTTTGGAACTATTTACACTTAAGCCTTGAAATTTTGGATTTTCCCATCATATATAATGTTCTATAAGTATGTAAAAAATTTAGAAAAATCTGAGAGGGTCAGGTGGGGACCACTTGATGAAATTATATGGAATGACCCATCTATCCATCCATCTATCTATCTATCTATCTATCTATCTATCTATCTATCTATCTATCTATCTATCTATCTATCTATCTATCTATCTATCTATCTATATCTATATATATATATATATATATATATATATATGTCACAGTAGAGATTGAAATCCAGTAGGAGACAAACTAAAATTCCTATCTGTCCTAGTAGGATTACAAATCCTACTAGGACAGATTGAAATTTTAGTTTGTCCTAGGACAAACTGAAATCCTACAAGAAATTAGGATCTGAAGATTAACCCTAACCCCCTGATTCTGTCTGATTTTAAGTGTGATGAGATATTTGGACTAGAAATGAGACAAATACACTTGGTAAGATTTAGACTTTTTTTCCAGTGTAAGGATGTCAAAATCATTTTAGTTCAGGGGCCACATCCAACCCAATATGATCTCAAGTGGGTCAGACCAGTGAAATACTATTATAATAGCCTATAAATAATAACTCCAAATTTTTCTAATTTTTCAAGTTCAAGGGCCACATGCAGGCCAATGTGATCTCAAATGGAAGTAAAATAAGAAAATTTTAACTTATAAATGATGACAACTCCACATTTTCTCTTTGTTTTAGCATAAAAAAAGTAAAATTACATGAAACTGTCTCACTGAAAAGTTCCTCTGTAGGTGATTCTGTCTGATTTTAAGTGATGAGATATTTGGACTAGAAATGAGACAATACACTTGGTCAGATTTTGATATTTTTTCCAGTGCACAGGGTTCCCCTCATTGTGAAGTCCCTCACAGCTCAGTCTATTTCTGTTTCCTCTCCCACCAGAAAAAAAAGTCATTCTGATCTGAAGTTCCCTGGGTCTCCCTTCGCCTCTCTGCCTTTCTTTGAGGAGAACAGCATCCGACATTAAGACGGGCGGCCATAGGAGCACAGCAGGCTTTGGCAGGAAACACACTGCCAGCATGACAGGAAGTGAATCGTACAGGTATCTAGTGACTGTTTGGAGTTATTGGGAAGGAAATAGAACGGTATTATGTCACTTTCAATATTCAGGAGCGGAAAAATCACAGCTTTTATGAGCATTAGACTAATTTCTACGACACGAACCTGAAGACCTGCAAGAACTGACACAAACAGGAAGACAGCCAAGTTTTGGGAGTAGGGGTGGAAGAAAATATCAGTTCCGCAATATATCACGATATTTCATTTCACAATACTGTATCAATATTAAAAAACACTGTGTCAATATTTTTAGGTATTTATTCAAATGCATGATCCTGTTGGGATCAAACAAAAATGTGTTTAGTATTTGTGCATATTTCTAGTGTAATTCAATTCTTCCAGGAAATAATCACTTTAAAAAAAATTGCCTTTTTAACAGTATCATGATATATCGTGATATATTGCATTGTGATCCTAGTAGGGGTGTGAGAAAATATCAGTTCTGCAATATATCAAGATATTTAATTTGACAATTCTGTATCGATATTAAAAAATACTGTGTAAATATTTTTAGGTATTTATTCAAATGCAGATATTGTGGAGGTTCATTTTTGTTTTTCTTTTTTGTTTATATTTTATTAATCATTAATTAAAACTCTTTTATTAAATAATGTTAGCTCCTTTGTTGGGATTGAACTCAAATCCTGTTCTGATGTTAGTTTTGAACTAATAGAATATGAACATTTGAACAGGATCTGAAACTGTAATGTCTGTAAAACAGAATTTCAGTTTGAACACAGGAACATTTTGTGATATAACATTAGATCCTGTTTTGATCATTAATAAAAATGTGTTTAGTATTTGTGCAGATTTCTGCTGTAATTCAATTCTTCAAGGAAATAATCATTTTTAAAAATGAAACAAACAAAAAATTGCCTTTTTAACAGTATCGTGATATATCGTATTGTGATCCTAGTTACCTCCGCCAAGGAGGTTATGTTTTTGCTTGTTTGTTTGTTTGTCTGTTTGTCTGTCTGTTAGTGTGCAACATAACTCAAAAAGTTATGGACAGATTTTGATGAAATTTTCAGGGTTTGTTGGAAATGGGATAAGGAAGAAATGATTAAATTTTGGTGGTGATCGGGGGTGGGGGGGCCCACAGGGGGGCCCATTTCCAACAAACCCTGAAAATTTCATCCAAATCTGTCCATAACTTTTTGAGTTATGTTGCACACTAACGGACAGACAAACAGACAGACAAACAAACAAACAAACCCTGGCAAAAACATAACCTCCTTGGTGTGGGGGGGCCCACGGGGGGGGCCACTGATCAGCCTTGGCGGAGGTCTGTGCTCTCCGAGTGCTTCTAGTTTGTTTGTTTGTTTGTCTGTCCGTTAGTGTGCAACATAACTCAAAAAGTTATGGACAGATTTGGATGAAATTTTCAGGGTTTGTTGGAAATAGGATAAGGAAGAAATGATTAAATTTTGGTGGTGATCGGGGGTGGGGGGGCCCACGGGGGGGGGGGGGGGGGGGGGGGGGCACTGATCAGCCTTGGCGGAGGTCTGTGCTCTCCGAGTGCTTCTAGTATTGTGATTTGTATCGTATCGCCAGATTCTTGCCAATACACAGCCCTATTAGTAAATGAGTTTGTAAATTTTTTTTGTGTGTGCAAGAGTTTGCACACGTTTTAATTAGGGATGTAACCATATGAAAATTTCATATCACGGTTAGTGGGACAAAATTATCACGGTTATCATTATTATCGTGATATTATTGAAATTGTGCTCAGAATATTCAAAAAGTACTAATACACACACTGAAATAATTTAAGTAAGTTGTATTTTGAAAAATAAATAAATAAATAAATAAATTAAATAATAGCCACAATGTACTTTCTGTTGCAGAAACATTAAAAGATTAACATGTAAACAATCAAATATACAAATGTGCATTACAGATGGCCCCTTATGGCCATTGTTTGACCATTTTCCAGATTAAGTTCGACTTGTTTGAGTTTCTTTTTGACAGACAGACAGACAGACAGACAGACAGACAGACAGACAGACAGACAGACAGACAGACAGACAGATAGATAGATAGATAGATAGATAGATAGATAGATAGATAGATAGATAGATAGATAGATAGATAGATAGATAGATAGATAGATAGATAGATAGATAGATAGATAGATAGAGCCTGGAGTGCTGCTGCTTCTCCAGGAAATGAGCAGTACCATTAGTTTTCAAACTGCAGTAATCAATCACTGTTATCATGATAATTAGAATTTAAACGGTAATTCTAACCGTTGGCAATTTTACCGCAGTTTATTGTTATACCAGTAATCGTTACATCCCTAGTTTTAATACACGTAAACCTTTAGTAGATCCGGCCTTTAGGTCTTCAGTGTTCTGCAGGTGCACAGTTCTCCTCCTGAAGGCACCGTTAAAGCCTCTCGTCTGACTCCATCTTTGGACTTGTTGTGATAATAGACCACCAGGAAACCCTCCACAGTGAATGGGACACCAGTTCCAGTTCTCATTTGTTCAAACAGGCCAAGTCTCCATCTTTGTGCGACTCCAAACTCCTTGCTGCTAATGAGTGGAGTTCCAAATGAAAGAGGCAGTGTTCTACTTTAACGCTATTGTCTGGTTCCTCTGTGCCATCCTCCTGTGTCTGGCTGCACTTCACAACATCCTGCGGCCTTAATGAGGAGTTCGGCCCGACTCCAGGAAGCCAAACACCGGCTGCTCGCCTCATACAGACGAGCGGTGTGGACAAAACGGAGACAGGATGCAGATGAACTTTAGCTCAATTTGTCTGAAGTGAAATACAGTCTGAGTTTTGGTCCAGGATACAATTAGACAGACAAGGATGAAAAAAGGAAAAAAGATCTGGAAACCTGGGCTATGTATTGGCAAGAATCTGGTGATACAATACAAATCACAATACTAGAACCACAATACAATATATTGCGATATATCATGATACTGTTAACAAGGCGATATTTTTTGTTTTGTTTGTTTCTTTTTTTTAAAAGATTATTTCCTGGAAAACTTATTTTGCAGCATTTGGATAAATAAAGTTTTAACATGTGGCTTTACCAGTACAAAAAAACCCCACACAAATAAATAAAGAAAGAAATAATATTTTATAGACATTACAGTTTAAGATTCTGCTTAAATGTTCGTATTCTATTGTGAAAAGAATCCATTGTGTTCAGTCCCTGAATCACCCAACATCAGAACATTATTTTTGTGCATTCCCAATAAAAAAAAAAAAAAAATTGCCTCTTTCAGACAGTAAAAAGTGTTTTTAGGATGCTTTAAGTATCCATTATTTAACAAAACAACGTTATCAATTTCAAAAAAACTACATTTATGACCTGCAATATCACAATACTACTTTTGTAGAATACAAACAAACAGAACAAAATACCCATGCGAATACAGAAATAAAAGAGCTGGAAAAACAAAAAAAACAAAAATGAACCTCAGCCATGTCTGCATTTAAAAAAATACCTAAAAATATTGATACAGTACCTTTTAATATTGATTTAGTATTGTGGAGTGAAATATTGTGATACCGATATTTTCTTACACTGCACCTACAGCTTATACCTTTCCTTTATCTGTTGTTTTAAGTGTGAAATAACAGCTTTTAATAACTCACCACCATCTGATGTCAAAACCCTGGTCATGAACAGATTTCCACTATACACTCGAATGTTATTTATGCAAAAATTCTTTTTTTTTTTTTTTTTTTTTTTTTACAATTGTTCTATGTCTTTTAATCTATTCTTGTATTTTACTCTGCTATTTTGGTTTTTATTTATTTTTCTATACATCACTTTGGTCCACTGTGGTTGTTTTAAAGTGCTTTACCAAAAAAAGTTGGATTGGATTTTACTTCGCACATTACAGTTTATTGCTGCACCTTACTGATTTTTTTTTATTTTAATTTTATTTTTATTGGTTTATTTAATAGGGACCATGCACATTTATGAACATTGCTGTATAAAAAAATACACCTATGCAAATATGCCAGAATTAGTAAAAATAACTACTTTTCATCTGCAGTTCCTACGCAGGTGACAGAAACAAGACATAAAACAGCCAACATTAGTACATCACTCGTTTGCTATCAATTAAAAAAAAAAAAATTTGATTAGATTTTTTTTTTAACAGTTTTTATACTTCTAATTTATTATGTATAGTGTGTTTGCTCTTGTTTTCTATTTTTATTCTTATATTGTATTTTTATTGTCATGCTGCTGCACTACTATCTATCTATCTATCTATCTATCTATCTATCTATCTATCTATCTATCTATCTATCTATCTATCTATCTATCTATCTATCTATCTCTTTCTTATGTTCTGTGAGTGACACAGATTCCTTACATTTCTGCTTTTTACATCAAGGTGGCGGGTAAAGACACATCAGTATTTAAAAAAAACAGCTGCTTTGAAGAAATGGGCAGAACACCCATTACAACCAAACCACATCCTGTTTTAGGTCATGTGACTCAGGCTGCACCAATAAACTCAGGGCAGTGTTTAATGGGTGTGGGTCACAGTCTGAGCACGCTGGCTTCATAGACGGTGCAGCTGGAGGATTTTAGGGACAGTTTGTTACCCAGTGGTTACAGTTATGGATGGATTTGGATGAAATTTTCAGGAAATGTTGATACTGGCACAAGGAGAAAATGATTAAATTTTAGTGGTGATGGTGGTGGGGGTGATCTGCCTTGGTGGAGGTCTGCACTCTTCAAGCACTTTTCTAGTTTTTTAGTGTTTTTACTTAATTTTGGTAAATTTATTGCTTATTTTTTTGCATGCTATTTAGGATTTTCTAAATATTTGATTAATTTTGGATCATTTTCTATAATAATAATAATTCAACAATAATGTATAAATTTTATAATAATGTATGTCTTTTTCTTCGATTTTGTTCAGTTTGTGTCTAATTTTGTTCACGTTACTTATTATTTTGTTGATTTATTAATTTTTATTCATTTTGCTGCTTATTTTTTAGGTTTTTTTTTTTTTTTTTGACTTAATTTTGGTAAATGTAATGCTTTTTTCAAGCTATTTAGGATTTTCTAAATATTTGATTAATTTTGGGTCATTTTCTATAATAATGTGCATAACGCAGTGTGTCCATCCACTGTCATTGATCCAACTCCATGGGTTTACTTTTTCTTCAATTTTGTTCAGTTTGTGTCAAATTTTGTTCATGTTACTTATTATTTTGTTGATTTATTCATTTTTGTTCATTTTGTTGCCTTTTTTTTAGGTTGTTTTTTTTTTTTTACTTAATTTGGGTAAATGTATTGCTTTTTCATTTTCAGTTAGATGATAAAGTGTGAACGTAAAGTTAAGTGATGTTGTCATACTCTCTGGGTGGGAAAACTAAAGGCAGAACCAAGACCCCTGCAGTGTGTTTGTCTAATGCAGCATTCTTACCTAGGCCGATCTTCACGAAGCCGATGATGATGATGAGAGCCAGCGCCAGAAGTTTTGCCGCCGCGAAAAAGTCCTGCACTCTGGTGGCCGCCCTCACACTGTAGCAGTTGACAAATGTCAAGAGGACTGCAACGAGAAAAACAAAGACAAACAGGGAGACTGTAAACAGTGGCGCTCAAACACGACTTACAGTAAGATCCTGTTTCAGTTTCAACCACAAAAAAAGATTTTAGTAAGTCAGCTCAAAACACACACGAGAAAACTCACACCATGCCCACACTACACCTCAGACAGTTTCATATGAGTAATTTCAACTGATACTGAGTAATGGAGAGATTTGTATCAGGCAAGTACAGTAAAACTAGCCTTTTCTTTAAAACCATGTGTGTGTCTAGGGGTGTAAGAAAATATCAGTTCTGCAATATGTGATATTTCATTTTACAATACTGTATCGATATTAAAAAGTACTGTATCGATATTTTTAGGTATTTATTCAAATGCAGATATTGTGGAGGTGCATTTTTGTTTTACTTTTTTGTTTACATTTTATTTATTACTATTTAACACTGTTTTATTCAATAATGTTCATTCCTTTGTTGGGATTGAACTCAAATCCTGTTCTGATGTTAGTTGTGAACTAATAGAATCTGAACATTTGAACAGGATCTGAAACCGTAATATCTGTAAAACAGAATTTCAGGTGCAACACAGGAACATTTGGTGATAGAACATTAGATCCTGTTGGGATCAAATAAAATGTGTTTAGTATTTGTGCAGATTTCTGCTGGAATTCAATTCTTCAAGGAAATAATCATTTAAAAAAACAAAATGACAAAAAATTGCCTTTTAACAGTATCATGATATATAGTGATATATCATATCATGATCCTAGTGTTGTGATTTGTATTGTATTGCCATATTCTTGCCAATACACAGCCCTATGTGTGTCTAACTTCTACAGTAAGCAGTGGAGGCAACTGCTAAACAAATTCCTGAGGGAGTGAAGCCCTTCCCACTATACACTTTTTTTTTTTATATACACACATGTACTCTGTTTGTACTTTCTATACACACACACACACACACACACACTTGTTGAAGCGACCCCTAACCCCGGACCCCATTAAAAGTGATTAACTAAAGCAGCAGGTCCCTTCAAAGCTCCTAAATCAGGTCGGGGGCCACAACAGAAAGACGAGACAAAGCACAATGAGGCCCAGTGTTAAAGAGAGCAGGACAAAGACCCAGGCAGGCTGAGTACAGTAGAGAGCTGCAAACACACACACACACACACACACACACAGCCTGTCATCCACGCTCACCCAAAGCCAGGCTAATGCATGGGTATGTATTTATATACAGTATATACATGCACTGTATGAGTCATGCATGCAAGCCAAGGTAATAATAGTTTTGGATTTTTCGTTATAGTTTAGTTTTATTTAGTTTTGACTTTTTTTCTGTAATTCAGTTCGTTTTAATTTGTTTTTAGAGCAGGTTTGCTAGTTTTTATTACTTTTCATTTTTTTCTAAATGTTTAGTTTTAATTTAGTTGTAGTTCAGTGGTCTCTTTTCTCTTCTTCTCTGTCGTCGTATTCAAATCAATCCCAGACAGGACTCTGCTGCTTTCTCCCAACTTTAGTCTCCATGTTTCCAGGTAGAGTGGGGACCAGAAGACGACTAGAAACCACAAGTGAACACAAATGACGGACCGTTAAATGTTGTATGGTGCCACTAGCTAAATTGCTAGAGCGAAATAAATTGATTTCGTATCAAAACTACGTTGACAAAGACGACAACGAAGGGAATTTTATCCCTAATTTTTATACGTTTTAGTTAGTTTTGTAAACACACAATTCAGTTTCAGTTAGTTATCATGTTTTTCTTTTAATTCTAGTTTTATTTATTTCAGTTAATGAAATGTTTTTTCAATTCTAGTTTTCGTCATTTCATTAGTTTTCGTTAACGATAATAACCTTGATGCAAGTGAATGCAAAGTAGCACAATGATCTGAATTCCCACAGAAACAAGTCAAACGGACCAATAACCTGCTCCACAAAAGACCTGTGGAGGTGTGTGTGTGTGTGTGTGTGTGCGTGTGCATGTGTGTGTGCATGTGTGTGTGTGTGCATGTGTGTGCGTGCATGCATGTGTGTGTGTGTGTGTAGATTTGGTTCTCGGCCCCTCACTGACCCGAACCACCCCACTGCCCACACCACAGCCATGCACACACACACATATTAAGGCGGGTAATCCCCATGAAACACACACACACACACACACACACACACACACACACATAGACGAGGAGGCTCCCGCTCCCTGGCCTTGTCATGTGGTCTCAATTGGGATTTAGCCTTCAGTCAATCTGAAGATTAGGTACTAGGGTTACAGGCTGACACCACACACACACACACACACACACACACACACACACACACATACACGTGTACATACTGTCATACGTAAGCATGTATCCACACAGAGCTGGAGGAGGATTGTTGTGTGGCTGGAAGAAAAACACCTAAAATCAGAAAGTGCGCACAGTAAACCTAATAATCCAGGTTCATCTCATTATTAAGACTCAAAACAACATATATAATAATATTCAGACTAGGGATGTAACGATTACCGGTATAACGATAAACCGCAAGTAAAATTGCAGACGGTTAGTATTACCATTAAAATTCTAATTCTCATGATAACCGTGTTTGATTACCACACTTTTCCAGAGAAAACGCTTATGTAAAGATCTGCTTTTATGTCAATATTTGAGTCAAGTTTTAATTTATTACAATTTTAATTTTCTATACCTAATATTTGGAACCAATATTCACTTTTAAAGTCTGTGAAAAGGTTCGTTAAACATCTGTATGTTATTTATGCAATAAATTATATACATTTTTCAAATGGGATTTTATTTTTTTTTTGTTTTCTGTCCTTTTGTGTTTTTATAGTAGGTTAAAGTGAAAAAAATAATAGGCAGATGAAATAGATGAAGTTGTGCTGAAAAAAAAAGATCCTAAACATGGGGATAGTAAACATTTGTTTCTATAGTATATAAAGGCAAAATCAAAAGGACTGAAAAAATGGATGAAATAGGCTCAGACCACTAAGGGTTAATATTAGAATGTTTCTGCATTGTGCCAATTATTTTATTAGTTTTTTTTTTGTTTGTTTGTTTTTTTTTCAAAATACAACTTGGTTAAATTATTTCAGTGTGTGTATCAGTACTTTTTGAAAATTTTGAGCACAATTTCAACAATACCGTGATAATAATGATAACCATAATCATTTTGGTCACAATTACCATGATATGAAATTTTCATATTGTTACATCCCTAATTCAGAATGATGAAAATTCACCAGTACTTAACTAATACTGGGAAAGAAAGCTTTAAATGTTGTGTTCCCACTGCCTGGAGTAACAAAAAAAGGGGCTAATAAATGAAGGAGCTTTAAATACATACAAAGTCATTTTAAATGACTTAAAAATGAATTAATAACAGTAAAAAAGTACAATTATTTGGTGAAAATGTTTACATCCAAATAGGGATGTAACGATTACTGCTATAACGATAACCGCGGTAAAATTGCCGACGGTTAGTATTACCGTTTAAATTCTAATTTTCATGATAACTGTGTTTGATTACCGCACTTTTAGGGGAAAAAAACCCTATGTAAAGATCTGCTTTTATGCCAAATATTTGAGTATAGTTTTAATTTGTTACAATTTTTATTGTATATACCTAATATTTGGAACCAATATTCACTTTTAAAGTCTTTGAAAAGGTTCGTTAAGCATCCGTGTGTTATTAATGCAATAAATTATATAATGAATCCAACTACATGAACTCTTTACAACCTACAACTGTTGTATTCATCTCTATATTTAACCTTTCCTGAGTGATTTGGCGCAATTTATTATACTTTATCTTTTGCATTTGGATATTTGAGTGAAAATCAGGTATTTTCCTCTTTTCATTTACTGATGGTGTAGATTGTCATAACAACTCAACCTAAATGAAAGTTTATCATATCACGACTGAGCAAAATGTGACTTTTTCAGCAAAATATATCATTAACTCAACATAAAAATGATTTGTTTTATCTGTGAATTGGTGTTGTAGAAGATGACGGTGTTTCCACGGTAACTACGGAGCCTCTGAACGTCCAAATATGGGTCATATCTGATGACATTGAAAAGATAAAGAACTGTATTTTACACCAATTATTTCAACATATTTCTCAAATTTTGTTCAGTTTTGTGGCTTATTGCTGATTATTTTTTCTTTTTTTTTAAATTCCTTTTCTTAATTTTATTGATTGCTTTGGCTGTTCCGGCTCATTTTGTTGGCTAATATAATTTTCCTCATTTTTGTTGCATTTTTTGATATTTAGTTTATTTTTTTCAACATTTTCTTTCCTATTTCATTATATTTTCTTCAATTTGTTCAGTTTTTTGGTTTATTGGGTTGATTTATTATTAATTTTTATTTCTTTTATTCATCACTTTGGTTTGTTTGTGTTATTTTGTTACTTTACTTATTTTACTCAGTTTGTGCTATTTTGTCCACATTATCATTATTTGTCCCTTTTTCTTTCTTCCTTTTTTTTCATTTTATCCACTGTCTTGATCCAACTCCATGGGTTTTACTGGTGAATGAATGTGTAGAAGATGACAGTGTTTCCACGGTAACTATGGAGCCTCTTGAACATCCAAATGGGTCATACTGATGACCATGAAAAGATGAAGAACTGTATTTTACACCAATTATTGACATGTATTGATAGGATTAATGGATCACCAGGTATTAAACAGTTTTAGATCAGTAGATGGTTTTTATCAGTGGTGGATGTTTGGGTCTTTATGGGTTAAATGTTCAACAAATAATGACGACAGTTAAATAAACTCTGTTTTAACAAAAACTTAGGTCATTATTACTTTGGTTTGATGTGTGCGAGCATCCTCATCTATTGAGCTGATGTAACAAGGAAGAACTTTTTACAGTGCATGCACCCCTGCCTATGGTACGTACTGTATTTACTGCACTGGTGTCAAACATAAGGCCCGTGGACCCCAGCTGGCCCACCTAAGGGTCCAGTCCAGCCCATGGGATGAATTTTTGAAATGCAAAAATTACGCTATCTACTGAAAATATTAATCAATTAAATCAATTTAGTTCAGGTTCGACATCTAAAGTGGGTCAGATCAGTAAAATACTATCATAATAACCTATAAATAATGACAACTCCAACTTTTATCTATGTCTTCGAGGGAAACAAGTAAATTACATTAAGAAAAATGTTTACGTCTGCAAACTATGCTTTTAAAAACTGTAAATAACATGCACAACCTGAAATTTCTTCAAAAAAATGAGTGCAATTTCAACAATATTTACCTCAGTTAATTATTTACACTCACAGTAGATCTACAATACACAAAACATTTAGTAATAGACAGAATATTGGTCAAATTGCACTTATCTTTTAACACATTTCAGCTTGTTCATATTTATTCAAGTTACTTGTGTTTTTTAGTGACAGAAAACTTTGGAAATCAACACAATTTCATGTAATTGTACACTTTTACACTAAAACAAAGACATTTTTGAATTATTTATAGGTAAAATGTTCTTTTTTAGTGTAAAAAAAAAAAGTAAAATTCCATAAAAATATGACATTTAACAAACTGTCCTTTCACAAATAATGTGAATAACCTGAACAACCTGAAATGTCTTAAAAGAAGTCAGTGAAATTTTACCAATATTCTATCTGTTATTAAATGTTTTGTGTATTGTACATCCACTGTGATGTGTAAGCTGTAATGTGCATGTGGAAATGATAACTGATGCATATTATTGTTAAAATTGCACATTTTTTTTTTTAGAAATTTCAGTTGAATTCGCATTATTAACCCATAACGACCCAAACATCCACCACCGACCAAAATCATTTACGGATATAAAAAGTTAAATACCTGTTGATCCACTAATCCAATCAATCCATGTAAATAATTGGTTTAAAATACAGTTCTTCATCTTTTCATGGTCATCAGATATGGCCCATTTGGACGTTCAGAGGTTCCGTAGTTACCGTGGAACACCGTCATCTTCTACAACATTGATTCCCCAGTCAAACCATGGAGTGGATCAATGACAGTGGATGGACACACTGGGTTTATGTTCAGTAAATGACAGCTGGACTGAAAAAAATCACTTTTTCCTCCAGTTTTTTCTGTTGTTGGTGTGATAACCCTCAAATGGAATCTCAGCATGATGTTTAAAGTACATGACAATAAAATAAATACAGGGGAAAACACCCTGATTTTCACTTAAATAAATGCAAAATGGAGAGGATAATATTGTGATAATAGTGTTAAATCACATAAGAAAGGATTAATAGAGAGAAAACATTAATATATGATAATAGATTTGCTGAAAAGACACTTTTTTTTCAGTTTCTCTGTTTCTGATATAATAACCCTTACCTTTAACCTGACCTTATATGAACATCTACATGATGAGTCACTTAATGTGGAAAATAGATTATTTGCACTGAAAACAAAAAGAAATTCTGATTAATATATCATAAATGGTAGTGAATAATTAAGAAAGGTTAAATGCAGAGGGAAACTGATTTGGAGGTTGCCAAAAATCCTAGAAAAATACATGATCCTACACTGAAAAACACAAAATAAGGAGGATAATATTACAATAAATGGTGCTAAATCATTTGAGAAATATTAAATACAGAGAAAAATTTGGGAACTGCACAAAAGTAGCACTAGGTCTGTATAAGTTAAACTTCTTCTTCTTCTTCCTTAACCCATAAAGACCCAGTTAATGAGATTTGCTGGAAAAGATACTTTTTTTTTCAGTGTTCTCTGTTTCTGATATAATAACCTAACCTTTAACCGGAGCTTTAATGAACATCTACATGATCAGTAACTTAAATGTAGGAAAATAGATTATTTGCACTGAAAAAACACAAATACAGAACACAATATTACAATAAAAGGTGCTAAATCACTTAATAAATGTTCAATACAGAGAAAAATATGGAACTGCCACAAAAGTAGCGCTGGGTCTGTATGAGTTAAAGAAACTTGCAGATATAAACAGTTTCTTATTTAACCCATTAAGACCCAGTTAATAAGAAAATTGCTTAAAAAGGCAGTTTTTTTCAGTTTTCTCTCTTTCTGATATAATAACCCTAACCTTTAGTCTGAGCTTTTATGAACATCAACATGATCAGTCAATTAAATATAGGAAAACAGATTATTTGCACTGAAAAAAAAAACCACAAAATATAGAAGATAATATTACAATAAACAGTGTTAAATCCCTTAACAAATGTTAAATATAGAGAAAAATGTGGGAACTGACACAAAAGTAGGTCTGGGTCTGTATGAGTTAAAGAAACTTTGTAGATAAAAACACTTTCTTATTTAACCCATTAATGAGAGATTTTCTGAAAAAGACACTTTTTCCACTTTCTCTGTTTCTGATGTAATAACCCTTACCTTTAATCTGAGCTTTTATGAACATCTACATGACCAGTGAATCAAATAGGAAAATACATGATCTACACGAGAAAACACAAAATAAGGAGGATAATATTTAACATTTGTTAAGTGATTTATGACCATTTATTGTAACATTGAGAAACATGTGAACTGCCTCAAAAGTCGGTCTGGGTCTGTGTGAGTTAAAGAAACTTTGGAAATAAAAACACTTTCTTTCATGATGTAATCTGACTTCTTCACTCTTATGGTACTGGTTCGGC